>NC_056454.1:2523667-2605816 GCF_018296145.1 Oncorhynchus tshawytscha | reverse complement strand
ATACTACTCCTCCTCTGTTCCGTGATGTGGAGGTAAACCCAGGCCCTGCATGACCCCAGGCACCCTCATTTGTTGACTTCTGTGATCGAAAAAGCCTTGGTTTCATGCAAGTCAACATCAGAAGCCTCCTCCCTAAGTTTGTTTTACTCACTGCTCTAGCACACTCTGCTAACCCTGATGTCCTTGCCATGTCTGAATCCTGGCTCAGGAAGGCCACCAAAAATTCTGAGATTTCCATACCCAACTATAACATTTTCCGTCAAGATAGAACTGCCAAAGGGGGAGGAGTTGCAATCTACTGCAGAGATAGCCTGCAAAGTAATGTCATACTTTCCAGGTCCATACCCAAACAGTTCGAACTACTAATTTTAAAAATTACTCTCTCCAGAAATAAGTCTCTCACTGTTGCCACCTGCTCCCGACCCCCCTCAGCTCCCAGCTGTGCCCTGGACACCATTTGTGAATTGATTGCCCCCCATCTAGCTTCAGAGTTTGTTCTGTTCGGTGACCTGAACTGGGATGTGCTTAAAACACCCCGGCAGTCCTACAATCTAAGCTAGATGCCCTCAATCTCACACAAATTATCAAGGAACCCACCAGGTACAACCCTAAATCTGTAAACAAGGGCACCCTCATAGACGTCATCCTGACCAACTGGCCCTCCAAATACACCTCTGCTGTCTTCAACCAGGATCTCAGCGATCACTGCCTCATTGCCTGCATCCGCTACGGATCCGCAGTCAAACGAACACCACCCTTATCACTGTCAAACGCTCCCTAAAACACTTCTGTGAGCAGGCCTTTCTAATCGACCTGGCCCGGGTATCCTGGAAGGACATTGACCTCATCCCGTCAGTTGAGGATGCCTGGTCATTCTTTAAAAGTAACTCCCTCACCATTTTAGATAAGCATGCTCCGTTCAAAAAATGCAGAACTAAGAACAGATATAGCCCTTGGTTCTCTCCAGACCTGACTGCCCTCGACCAGCACAAAAACATCCTGTGGCGGACTGCAATAGCATCGAATAGTCCCCGCGATATGCAACTGTTCAGGGAAGTCAGGAACCAATACACGCAGTCAGTCAGGAAAGCAAAGGCCAGCTTCTTCAGGCCGAAATTTGCATCCTGTAGCTCTAACTCCAAAAAGTTCTGGGACACTGTGAAGTCCATGGAGAACAAGAGCACCTTCTCCCAGCTGCCCACTGCACTGAGACTCGGTAACACGGTCACCACTGATAAATCCATGATTATCGAAAACTTCAACAAGCATTTCTCAACGGCTGGCCATGCCTTCCTCCTGGCTACTCCAACCTCGGCCAACAGCTCTGCCCCCCCCCCCGCAGCTACTCGCCCAAGCCTCTCCAGGTTCTCCTTTACCCAAATCCAGATAGCAGATGTTCTGAAAGAGCTGCAAAACATGGACCCGTACAAATCAGCTGGTCTTGACAATCTGGACCCTCTATTTCGGAAACTATCCGCCGCCATTGTCGCAACCCCTATTACCAGCCTGTTCAACCTCTCTTTCATATCATCTGAGATCCCCAAGGATTGGAAAGCTGCCGCAGTCATTCCCCTCTTCAAAGGGGGAGACACCCTGGACCTAACTGTTACAGACCTATATCCATCCTGCCCTGCCTATCTAAGGTCTTCGAAAGCCAAGTCAACAAACAGGTCACTGACCATCTCGAATCCCACCGTACCTTCTCCGCTGCGCAATCTGGTTTCTGAGCCGGTCACGGGTGCACCTCAGCCACGCTCAAGGTACTAAACGATATCATAACCACCATCGATATAAGACAGTACTGTGCAGCCGTCTTCATCGACCTTGCCAAGGCTTTCGACTCTGTCAATCACCATATTCTTATCGGCAGACTCAGTAGCCTCAGTTTTTCTGATGACTGCCTTGCCTGGTTCACCAACTACTTTGCAGACAGAGTTCAGTGTGTCAAATCGGAGGGCATGCTGTCCGGTCCTCTGGCAGTCTCTATGGGGGTGCCACAGGGTTCAATTCTTGGGCCGACTCTTTTCTCTGTATATATCAATGATGTTGCTCTTGCTGCGGGCGATTCCCTGATCCACCTCTATGCAGATGACACCATTCTGTATACTTCCGGCCCGTCCTTGGACACTGTGCTATCTAACCTCCAAACGAGCTTCAATGCCATACAGCACTCCTTCCGTGGCCTCCAACTGCTCTTAAATGCTAATAAAACCAAATGCATGCTTTTCAACCGTTCGCTGCCTACACCCACACACCCGACTAGCATCACCACCCTGGATGGTTCCGACCTAGAATATGTGGACATCTATAAGTACCTAGGTGTCTGGCTAGACTGTAAACTCTCCTTCCAAACTCATATCAAACATCTCCAATCTAAAATCAAATCTAGAGTCGGCTTTCTATTCCGCAACAAAGCCTCCTTCACTCATGCCGCCAAACTTACCCTAGTAAAACTGACTAAAACTGACCGATCCTCGACTTCAGCGATGTCATCTACAAAATAGCTTCCAACACTCTACTCAGCAAACTGGATGCAGTTTATCACAGTGCCATCCGTTTTGCTACTAAATCACCTTATACCACCCACCACTGCGACCTGTATGCTCTAGTCGGCTGGCCCTCGCTACATATTCGTCGCCAGACCCACTGGCTCCAGGTCATCTACAAGTCCATGCTAGGTAAAGCTCCGCCTTATCTCAGTTCACTGGTCACAATGGCAACACCCACCCGTAGCACGCGCTCCAGCAGGTGTATCTCACTGATCATCGCTAAAGCCAGCACCACATTTGGCCGCCTTTCGTTCCAGTTCTCTGCTGCCTTTGACTGGAACGAATTGCAAAAATCGCTGAAGTTGGAGACTTTTATCTCCCTCACCAAACTTCAAACATCTGCTATCTGAGCAGCTAACAGATCGCTGCAGCTGTACATAGTCTATCGGTAAATAGCCCACCCAATTTACCTTCCTCTTCCCCATACTGTTTATATTTATTTACTTTTCTGCTCTTTTGCACACCAATATCACTACCTGTACATGACCATCTGATCATTTATCACTCCAATGTTAATCTGCAAAATTGTAATTATTCACGTACCTCCTCATGCCTTTTGCACACAATGTATATAGACTCTCTTTTTTTTCTTTTTTTTCTACTGTGTTATTGACTTGTTTATTGTTTACTCCATGTGTCACTCTGTGTGGTTGTCTGTTCACACTGCTATGCTTTATCTTGGCCAGTTCGCAGTTGCAAATGAGAACGTGTTCTCAACTAGCCTACCTGGTTAATAAATAAAGGTGAAATAAATAAAAATTATTACAAAATTAAAAAATTATAGACACCATGTCCTGGGATTTCCTATGATCTTCTATGTAGAATAACCCCTTAACGGTATTATAGACACTATGTCTGGGGATTTCCTATGATCTTCTATGTAGCAGAACCCCTTACAGTATTATAGAATCTATGTTCTGGGATTTCCTATGATCTTCTATGTAGAAGAACCCCTTACAGTATTATAGACTCTATGTCCTGGGATTTCCTATGATCTTCTATGTAGAAGAACCCCTTACAGTATTATAGACTCTATGTCCTGGGATTTCCTATGATCTTCTAGGTAGAATAACCCCTTAACAGTATTATATACACTATGTCCTGGGATTTCCTATGATCTTCTAGGTAGAAGAACCCCTTAACAGTATTATATACACTATGTCCTGGGATTTCCTATGATCTTCTATGTAGAAGAACCCCCTTAACAGTATTTTAGACTCTATGTCCTGGGATTTCCTATGATCTTCTATGTAGAAGAACCCCTTACCTTCTAATGACTCCTGTGCACACATATGCGTGTTCGCAAGATATTAGTTTGTAACTCAAACTGTTCTGACTTTACAGACCATTTTCATAGAACAACAATTTTTCTCGATCTGCCCTTGTCTCACAAACATCTCTCTAGCTCAGCTCCCGTTAATCACACAGATGAATCCAATGCAACCACACCATTTTTAAAAGGGGTCAGAAGTCCAAAACAAGCCAGCATTACCGTGGGACTCGAGGTTAAATTAAAGAATTCAATAATTTCGATGTATATGCCGTATGGAATCAAGGTATTAGAATGTCCCAGATGGCACCAAAATAGAGCACATTCTGCAATGTATTTTCTCAACCAGCACCTTAACCTCTTGGCGTAACGGTTAATAGGTTGGCTTGAAAGTCACTGGACCAGGGTTTAAGTCCCGGCTGGGGCTGCCTCTCTCATTGGCTACAGCATTCTTCCATTGTTGGTTTCATTGACTTTCCCCTTAAACTGCTCCTTTCCCCTTAAACAAGTTTTTTGTGACAACTTCCAAGTCCTTTGGAGAGGATCATCTTGAGCAAAGTGAGGTGTAGAATCACTGATCTACAAATAGTATTCTCTGACAAATAATAGGCTTTTTAATAATTGCAATTACCGTTCGTAGATTTCCGCCTCCCCTTGCTTCCCCCATCAAACACTCAGGCTCAACTAGACATTGATTTATTGATTGATTGGAGGCAGTTTCATTTATATCACTTTTCCTAGGATTGAACCTGCAAAGAACCTTGTGCATAATGCTGGAAATACTAGTAAAGAAACAACACAAAAACCAACCAAAACAACTGCCCCTACTTATGGGCTCTGTTCGTAGAATAGTCTCGGTCCACTGACCAGAAGGCAGTACACTGCTTATCGTGAGGACCAGATTTGCAGCGTCTATACCTTTTTAGCTTTGTTGATATTTAATTCATGAAACTGTACATATTACCATTCTAAAGACTGAACCGCAATCTCTCCAAATAATCAAATATGTTTTGCATTGAAATGTGGCATCATTATTGTCTTGTTCTCTTAAGTATCATAGCAGTCTAAAATTCCATCCATCTGATTCAGGGGGGTTGGGTTAAATGCGGGAGAAACATTTTGGTTGAATGCATTCCGTTATGCAACCTTTCCCTTTTTCTTTCCCTTTCCTTTCAATCCATCCCTCCCTCCCTCCCTCCCTCCATCCACCCATCCCGCCCTCCATCCACCCCTCCAACTCTCCCTCCCTCCCACCCTCCATCCAACCCTCCATCCCTCCCTCCCTCCATCCACCCCTCCCTCCATCAATCCTTCATCCACCAATCCCTCCCTCCATCCACCCCTCCAAACCTCCCTCCCTCCCTGCCTCCTGCCCTCCATCCACCCCTCCATCCCTACATTCACCACTCCCTCCATCAATCCCTCCCTCCATCCACCCTCCCTCCCTCCATCCACCCATCCCCCCTCCATCCATCCATCTCTCTCTCCCTCCCTCCCTCCCTCCCTCCCTCCCTCCCTCCCTCCCTCCCTCCCTCCCTCCCTCCCTCCCTCCCTCCCTCCCTCCCCCTCCCTCCATCAATCCCTCCCTCCCTCCATCCCTCCCTCCCTCCATCAATCCCTCCCTCCCTCTTTTCACCCCTCCCTCCATTCACCCCTCCCTCCATTCACCCCTCCCTCCATTCACCCCTCCATCCATCCATCCCTCCATCCACCCC
This sequence comes from Oncorhynchus tshawytscha, assembly GCF_018296145.1. Taxonomy (NCBI): domain Eukaryota; kingdom Metazoa; phylum Chordata; class Actinopteri; order Salmoniformes; family Salmonidae; genus Oncorhynchus; species Oncorhynchus tshawytscha. The sequence goes on along the minus strand of NC_056454.1, from coordinate 2,600,282 downwards.
TCCCCCATCCCTCCCTCCATCCATCCACCCCTCCCTCCATCCCTCACTCCATCCATCTCTCCCTCCATCCATCCACCCCTCCCTCCATCCATCCCTCCACCCCTCCCCCTCCCTCCCTCCCTCCCTCCACCCTCCCTCCCTCCCTCCATCCCTCCATTCACCCCTCCCTCCATCCTTTCCTCCCTCCATTCACCCCTCCCTCCATCCAGTCCTCCCTCCATCCATCCTCCCTCCATTCACCCCTCCCTCCATCCAGCGCTCCCACCATCCATCCCTCCCTCCATTCACGCCTCCCTCCATCCATCCATTCCTCCCTCAACCCATCCCTTCCTCTATACATCCCTCCCTCCGTTCACCCATCCCCCATCCACCCCTCCATCCACCCCTCCCTCCCTCCATCAGCCCCTCCCTCCCTCCCTCCCTCCATCCATCCATCCATCCACCCCTCCCTCCCTCCCTCCCTCCCTCCCTCCCTCCCTCCCTCCCTCCCTCCTCCCTCCCTCCCTCCCTCCCTCCATCCACCCCTCCCTCCCTCCCTCCCTCCCTCCATCCACCCCTCCCTCCTCCCTACATCCACCCCTCCCTACATCCACCCCTCCATCCATCCCTCCCTCCCTCCATCTATCCCTCCCTACATCCACCCCTCCCTCCCTCCATCCATCCGTCCCTCCCCCACCCTCCCTCCCACCTTCCCTCCCTCCCTCTATCCATCCATCCATCCCTCCCTCTATTCACCCCTCCCTCCCTCCCTCTATCCATCCACCCACCCACCCCTCCCTCCCTCTTTTCACCCCTCCCTCCCTCATCCCTCCCTCCATTCACCCCTCCCTCCATTCACCCCTCCATCCATAAATCCCTCCCTCCCTCCACCGCCCCTCCCTCCCTCCATCCATCCCTCCCTCCATCCACCCTTCCACCATCCATCCCTCCCTCCATTCACCCCTCCCTCCATCCATTCCTCCCGCCATTCACCCCTCCCTCCATCCAGCCCTCCCACCATCCATCCCTCCCTCCATTCACGCCTCCCTCCATCCATTCCTCCCTCAACCCAACCCTCCCTCCATTCACCCCTCCCTCCATCCATCCATCCATCCATCCCTCCATCCACCCCTCCCTCATCCCTCCCTCCATCCATCCACCCCTCCCTCTGTCCCTCCCTCCCTCCCTCACTCCATCCATCCCTCCCTCCCTCCATTCACCCCTCCCTCCCTCCCTCTATCCATCCACCCACCCACCCACCCTCCTCCTCCCTCTTTTCACCCCTCCCTCCCTCATCCCTCCCTCCATTCACCCCTCCCTCCATTCACCCCACCCTCCATTCACCCCTCCATCCATAAATCCCTCCCTCCCTCCACCCCCTCCCTCCCTCCATCCCTCCATTCATCCCTCCCTCCATCCACCCCTTCCACCATCCATCCCTCCCTCCATTCACCCCTCCCTCCATCCATTCCTCCTCCATTCACCCCTCCCTCCATCCATTCCTCCCTCAACCCACCCCTCCATCCATTCACCCCTCCCTCCATCCATCCATCCCTCCATCCACCCCTCCCTCCGTCCCTCCCTCCCTCCATCCATCCCTCCCTACATCCACCCTCCCACGCTCCCTCCCTCCATCCCTCCCTCCCTCCCTCCCTCCCTCCCTCCCCTCCCTCCTCCCTCCCTCCCCTCCCTCCCTCCCTCCCTCCCTCCCTCCCTCCATTCACCCCACCATCCATAAATCCCTCCCTCCCTCCACCCCCTCCCTCCCTCCCTCCATCCCTCCATTCATCCCTCCCTCCATCCACCCCTTCCACCATCCATCCCTCCCTCCATTCACCCCTCCCTCCATCCATTCCTCCCTCCATTCACCCCTCCCTCCATCGTTCCTCCCTCAACCCACCCCTCCCTCCATTCACCCCTCCCTCCATCCATCCATCCCTCCATCCACCCCTCCCTCCGTCCCTCCCTCCATCCACCCCTCCATACATCCACCCCTCCGTCCCTCCCTCCCTCCAACCATCCCTCCCTACATCCACCCCTCCCTCCATCCATCCGTCCCTCACCCCTCCCTCCATCCATTCCTCCCTCCATTCACCCCTCCCTCCATCGTTCCTCCCTCAACCCACCCCTCCCTCCATTCACCCCTCCCTCCATCCATCCATCCCTCCATCCACCCCTCCCTCCGTCCCTCCCTCTATCCATCCACCCACCTGCCCCTCCCTCCCTCTTTTCACCCCTCCCTCCCTCATCCCTCCCTCCATTCACCCCTCCCTCCATTCACCCATCCCTCCATTCACCCCTCCATCTATAAATCCCTCCCTCCACCCCCTCTCCCTCCCTCCATCCACCCCTTCCACCATCCATCCCTCCCTCCATTCACCCCTCCCTCCATCCATTCCTCCCTCCATTCACCCCTCCCTCCATCCAGCCCTCCCACCATCCATCCCTCCCTCCATTCACGCCTCCCTCCATCCATTCCTCCCTCAACCCACCCCTCCCTCCATTCACCCCTCCCTCCCTCCATCCATCCATCCATCCCTCCATCCACCCCTCCCCCATCCCTCCCTCCATCCATCCACCCCTCCCTCCGTCCCTCCCTCCGTCCATCCATCCCTCCCCTACATCCACCCCTCCCTCCCTCCCTCGCTCCCTCCATCCCTCCATCCCTCCCTCACTCCATCCCTCCCTCCATTCACCCCTCCCTCCCTCTATCCACCCACCCACCCATCCCTCCCTCCCTCCCTCTTTTCACCCCCCTCAACCCTCCTTCCATTCACCCTCCCTCCATTCACCCCTCCCTCCATTCACCCCTCCATCCATAAATCCCTCCCTCCACCCCCTCCCTTCACCCACCCCTCCCTCCCCCATCCCTCCCTCCCTTCCTCCATCCATCCACCCCTCCCTCCCTCCATCCACCCCTCCCTACATCCAACCCTCCCTCCCTCCATCCACCCCTACTTCCCTCCCCTTCCATCCCTCCCTCCATCCCTCCCTCACTCCATCCATCTCTCCTTCCATTCAACCCTCCTCCCTACATCCACCCCTCCCTACCTCCCTCAACCCACCCCTCCATCCATTCACCCCTCCCTCCATCCATCCATCCCTCCATCCACCCCTCCCTCCGTCCCTCCCTCCCTCCATCCATCCCTCCCTACATCCACCCTCCCACGCTCCCTCCCTCCATCCCTCCCTCCCTCCCTCCATTCACCCCTCCATCCATAAATCCCTCCCTCCCTCCACCCCCTCCCTCCCTCCATCCCTCCATTCATCCCTCCCCCTTCCATCCCTTCCACCATCCATCCCTCCCTCCATTCACCCCTCCCTCCATCCATTCCTCCCTCCATTCACCCCTTCCTCCATCGTTCCTCCCTCAACCCACCCCTCCCTCCATTCACCCCTCCCTCCATCCATCCATCCCTCCATCCACCCCTCCCTCCGTCCCTCCCTCCATCCACCCCTCCCTACATCCACCCCTCCGTCCCTCCCTCCCTCCAACCATCCCTCCCTACATCCACCCCTCCCTCCATCCATCCGTCCCTCACCCCTCCCTCCATCCATTCCTCCCTCCATTCACCCCTCCCTCCATCGTTCCTCCCTCAACCCACCCCTCCCTCCATTCACCCCTCCCTCCATCCATCCATCCCTCCATCCACCCCTCCCTCCGTCCCTCCCTCTATCCATCCACCCACCTGCCCCTCCCTCCCTCTTTTCACCCCTCCCTCCCTCATCCCTCCCTCCATTCACCCCTCCCTCCATTCACCCATCCCTCCATTCACCCCTCCATCCATAAATCCCTCCCTCCACCCCCTCTCCCTCCCTCCATTCATCCCTCCCTCCATTCACCCCTCCCTCCATCCATTCCTCCCTCCATTCACCCCTCCCTCCATCCAGCCCTCCCACCATCAATCCCTCCCTCCATTCACGCCTCCCTCCATCCATTCCTCCCTCAACCCACCCCTCCCTCCATTCACCCCTCCCTCCCTCCCTCCATCCATCCATCCATCCCTCCATCCACCCCTCCCCATCCCTCCCTCCATCCATCCACCCCTCCCTCTGTCCCTCCCTCCGTCCATCCATCCCTCCCTACATCCACCCCTCCCTCCCTCCCTCGCTCCCTCCCTCCCTCCATCCCTCCCTCACTCCATCCCTCCCTCCATTCACCCCTCCCTCTATCCATCCATCCACCCACCCACCTCCCCCTCCCTCCCTCCCTCTTTTCACCCCTCCCTCCCTCAACCCTCCCTCCATTCACCCCTCCCTCCATCCATTCCTCCCTCCATTCACCCCTCCCTCCATCGTTCCTCCCTCAACCCACCCCTCCCTCCATTCACCCCTCCCTCCATCCATCCATCCCTCCATCCACCCCTCCCTCCGTCCCTCCCTCTATCCATCCACCCACCTGCCCCTCCCTCCCTCTTTTCACCCCTCCCTCCCTCATCCCTCCCTCCATTCACCCCTCCCTCCATTCACCCATCCCTCCATTCACCCCTCCATCCATAAATCCCTCCCTCCACCCCCTCTCCCTCCCTCCATTCATCCCTCCCTCCATCCACCCCTTCCACCATCCATCCCTCCCTCCATTCACCCCTCCCTCCATCCATTCCTCCCTCCATTCACCCCTCCCTCCATCCAGCCCTCCCACCATCCATCCCTCCCTCCATTCACGCCTCCCTCCATTCACCCCTCCATCCATAAATCCCTCCCTCCACCCCCTCCCTTCACCCACCCCTCCCTCCCCCATCCCTCCCTCCCTTCCTCCATCCATCCACCCCTCCCTCCCTCCATCCATCCACCCCCCCTACATCCAACCCTCCCTCCCTCCATCCACCCCTACTTCCCTCCCCCTTCCATCCCTCCCTCCATCCCTCCCTCACTCCATCCATCTCTCCTTCCATTCAACCCTCCCTCCCTACATCCACCCCTCCCTACCTCCCTCCCTCCACCCACCCCTCCCTCCCTCCATCCATCCCTCCCTACATCCACCCCTCCCTCCCTCCCTCCCTCTATCCATCCATCCATCCCTCCCTCCATTCACCACTCCCTCCTTCCCTCTATCCATCCCTCCCTCCGTTCACCCATCCCTCCCGCCATCCACCCCTCCATCCCTCCCTCCCTCCATCCACCCCTACCTCCCTCCCTCCCTCCATCCCTCCCTCCATCCACCCCTCCCACCATCCATCCCTCCCTCCACCCATCCCTCCCTCAATCCCTCCCTCCCTCCCTCTATCTTTCCATCCACCCACCCACCCCCACCCACCCACCCACCCACCCTCCCTCCCTCCCTCCATTCACCCCTCCTTCCTCCATCCACCCCTCCATTCACCCCTCCCTCCATCCCTCTCTCCCTCCTTCCATCCATCCATCCATCCATCCATCCACCCCTCCCTCCAACCATCCCTCCCTCCATTATCCCCTCCAACCATCCACCTCTCCCTCCATCCACCCCTCCCTCCCTCCACTCCTCCCACCATCCACCTCTCCATTCAGAAGCAGGAGGTTGACTGACTGGACGACTCAAAATAATGCAATTAAACACTGACCACAGGGTAGAGGAGCTACTTATCAATACACACAGCAGGGAGTGGAGCAGGGCTGGCTAGCTCAGGCTTACGATCCACCTATATGCCTCATGAACAGGGGTGTTTCATTAAGGACTGCTATATCCGCACTAGCACAATGTTTCCTGTACACATGTGAAGTGTGGCAATCGCAACTATGAGAAGAGACAATCAGTACGAAATATATGATGGGTTCTGTGGACGTTGTCGACTGATACTGCTGTGTAAGCCACAATCAATGATGTTGTGGACAAGGAAGGTGGGCAGAGAGAGAACGAGACAGGGAAAGAAAGAGAGATTAATAAACCTAACTTAGCCAGGCACTTTGACCCACCGGTGTCCCCGCCCTGCACCATTTCCCTCCAAGCACAGCATCCCTCCACAGGAGCCCTGTCAGAAGGGTGCTCCTATCCCTTGACCCTACTGAGTAACCTGGTCTCAAAATATTTCATATTATTCTATAAGTAAATTGGAGACCCTCCATTTGGTATGATATTAATATAGGTATATATTAATTTGTGGATGTCAATCATCCATTTCGTATGATAGAGTGCCTTCAGAAAGTATTCACACCATGTAACGCAGACGCTGGGTAGCAGGAAGCAAGTACAGGGGGAATTTAATAACACAAAAAACATGGACCAATACAAAACAAGAGTAGCGTCTGGACATGAGAAACACAACTAATTCTGCCTGGGAAAATAACCAAAGGTAGTGACAGATATTGAGGAGGTAATCATAGAAGTGATGGAGTCCAGGTGAGGTGCAGGTGTGCGCAATAATAAGTCAACTGGCGGCAATGAGCACCAGAGAATGGGTGTAGACATGGCAGTACCCCCTCGCTGACATGCGGCTCTAGCCGCAGGACGACGACCAAAGGAACGGGCCGAGGACCAGGAGCAGGCCGGTCACCTCTAATGAGGCGTGGGAACCTGAGGAGCCGGCTGAGGCGTGGGAGCATGACGAGCCGGCTGAGGCTTGGAAGCCTGACGGGCTGGCTGAGGCATCCCCGGTAGCTTTGACAATGGAAGCCTGACGAGCCAACCGAGGCTTGAGAATCTGACGAGCCAGCTGAGGCATGGAAGCCTAACGAGCCAGCTGAGGCATCCCCGGTTGCTTCGACACAAGCCCTTGGACCCAACATCATCAGCAAAAAATTATGAATAAAAAAAAAATCCCTGTTGCTTCCATTTGTTGAGGCAGTATTCTGTAACGCAGACGCTGGGAGTCAGGAAGCAAGTACAGGGGGTGAATTTAATAATACAAAAACAAGAGTAGCGTCTGGAGATGAGAAACATAACTAATTCTGCCTGGGGAAAGAACCAAAGGGAGTGATAGATATAGGAGAGGTAATCATAGAAGTGATGGAGTCCAGGTGAGGTGCAAGAGCGTGTAATGATGGTGGCAGGTGTTCGTAATAAAAAGTCGACTGGCGACAATGAGAGCAGAGAGGGGGAGCGGGAGTAGACATGACACACCCCTTTGAATTTTTCCAAATATTGTTGTGTTACAGATGGAATTTTAAATGGATTCAATTGAGATGTGTTGGTCATTGGCAACACACAATGCCCTATGATGTCAAAGTGGAATTATGTTTTTATAAATGTTTACAAATTCATTAAAAATGAAAAGCTGAAATGTCTTGAGTCATTAAGTATTCAACCCCTTTGTTATGGCAAGCCTAAATAAGTTCAGGGGTGAAAATGTGCTCAACAAGTCACATAATAAGTTGCAATAACATTATTTGTGAATGGGTACCTCATCTCTGTACCCTCGGTCTCCCAAGTGGCACGGCAGTCGAAGGCACTGCATCTCAGTGCTAGAGGCATACCTACAGACCCTGGTTAAATTCCAGGCTGTCGGCTGTGATTGGGAGTCCCATTGGGAGTCCCATAGGGCGGCGCACAATTGGCCCAGCGTGGTCTGCGTTAGGGGTTGGCCAATGTAGGCCCGAGAATTTGTTCTTAACTGACTTGCCTATTTAAATGAAAATACAATCACAAAAGAAATTGATTTTTTTAATGCCTCGCAAACACACAAAAAAAGCAGACATTAAATAACCCTTTGAGCATGGTGAAGTTATTTATTACACTGAATGTTGTATCAATACACCCAGTCACTACAAAGATACAGGTGTCCTTCCTAACTCACTTGCTGGAGAGGAAGGAAACAGTTCAGGGATTTCACCATGAGGCCAATGGTGACTAAAAACAGTTACAGAGTTTATTGGCTGTGATAGGAGAAATATGAAGATGAATCAACAACATTGTAGTTACTCCACAATACTAACCTAATTGACAGAGTGAAAAGAAGGAAGCATGTCCAAAAAAACATGCATCTTGTTTGCAACAAGACACTTAAGTAATACTGCAAAAAAGTGGTCAAGCAATTAACTTTTTTGCCCAGAATGCAAAGTGCTACAGCACTTTTTAAATGTATTCAGACCCCACATTTTGTTACGTTACAACCTTATTCTAACATTTCTTAAATATATATTTTTGTATCAATCTACGCACAATAATCCATAATGATAAAGCGAAAACAGGTTTTTAGAAATGTTTGCAAATTTATTAACAATAAAAAACAGAAATACCTTATTTACATACTGTAAGTATTGGGATATTGTACAGTATTGGTTGCAGGATCGAATCCCGAGCTCACAAGGTAAAAATCTGTTGTTCTGCCCCTAAGCAAGGCAGTTAACCCACTGTTCCCCGGGCACCGAAAACGTGGATGTCGATTAAGGCAGCCTTCCGCACCTCTCTGATTCAGAGGGGTTGGGTTAAATGCAGAAGACACATTTCAATTGAAGGCATTCGGTTGTAGAACTGACTAGGTATCCCCCTTTCCCTATTCAGACCCTTCGCTATGAGACTTTAAATTGAGCTTAGTTGCATCATGTTTCCATTGATCATCCTTGAGATGTTTCTTCAACTTGATTGTAGTTCACCTGTGGTCAATTTAATTGATTGGTAATGATTTGGAAAGTCACATACCTGTCCATAAAAGGTCCACAGTTGAAAGTGATTGTGTTGAGGCATAGATCTGGGGAAGGGTAGCAAAAAATGTCTGTGGCATTGAAGGTCCCCAAGAATACAGTGGCCTCCATCATTCTTAAATGGAAGAAGTTTGGAACCACCAAAACTCTTCCTAGAGCTGGCCATCCGGCCAAACTGAGCAATCGGGGGAGTAGGGCCTTGGGCAGGGAGGTGAGCTCTGACAGAGCTCTAAAGTTCCTCTGTGGAGATGGGAGAACATTCCAGAAGGACAACCGTCTCTTCAGCACGCCACCAATCAAATAAAATCAAAAGTTATTTGTCACATACACGTGTTTAGCAGATGTTATTGAAGGTGTAACGAAATGCTTGTGGTAGAGTGGCCTTTATGGTAGAGCGGCCAAACGGAAGCCACTCCTCAGTAAACGGCACGACAGCCTGCTTGGAGTTTGCCAAAAGGCACTTAAAGGAGTCTCAGACTATGAGAAATAAGATTCTCTGGTCTGATGAAACCAAGATTTACCTCTTTAGCCTGAATGCCAAGCGTCACATCTGGAGGAAACCTGGCACCATCCCTACGGTGATGCATGGTGGTGGCAGCATCATGCTTTGGGGATGTTTTTCAGCAGTAGGGACTGGGAGACTAGTCAGGATCGAGGGAAATATTAACTGAGCAAAGTACAGAGAGATCCTTGATGATCAGGTTTGCGAAGCTTGTAGAGTCATACTCAAGAAGACTCGAGGCTGTAATCGCTGCCAAAGGTGCTTCAACAAAGTACTGAGTAAAGGGTCTGAATACTTATGTTTTTCAGGATAAAAAAATGTACGAATGGGGCTAAGAACATGCAAAATCATAGAGGAAAACCTGGTTCAATCTGCTTTTCACCAGACACTGCGGGATTAATTTACCTTACACTAGGACAATAACTTAAAACACAAGGCCAAATCTACACTGGAGTTGCTTACCAAGAAGACAATGAATGTTCCTGAGTGGCCAAGTTACAGGTTTGACTTAAATTGATTTGAAAATCTATGGCAAGACCTGGAAATGGTTGTCTAGCAATGATCAAAAACCAATTTGACAGAGATTGAAGAATTTTGAAAGTCGTAATGGGCAGATGTTGCACACTCCAGGTGTGAAAATCTGCAAAATATTTACTCAGGGGTGTGAATGCTTGTGTAAATTAGATATCTGTTTTTCATTCTCAATAAGTCGGCATACATTTCTAAAAACATATTTTCACTTTGTCATAATGGGCTATTGTGTATAGATTGTTGAGAAAATAAAAACATTTTATCCATTTTGAACTCAGGCTGTAACACACCATAATGTGGAATAAGTCAAAGGGTATGAATACTGTTTGAAGGCACTATATATTACAAATTACAACTCATAATATGGTATGTAACAAATTCCAATCTGTTTTGGTAACGTTAGCTAGGTGGCTAGGTTTCTAAAGCTAAAGTTAGCAAAGTGGCCAACTTTAGGTGGGCTAGGTGTTACGGTTAGGGATTAAGATTAGGGTTAAAGTTGGGGTTAAGGTTAGGATTTGGTTAAAGGTTTAAGTTTAGGGTTAGGGTTAGGGGAAGGGATAGCTAAAATACTAATTGCAAAAAGGTAGTAAAGTTGGGTTAGGGTTATCCATGGTGAGATTTGAACACACAACCTTTTGGTTGCTAGATGTTCGTGTTATGCGCCCAGCCATCCATACTGACCAACCACCTTACTTTTGTTTTTGCCTTAAGTAGCCTTCTGTTTTATGTAACAATACCAAACGTAACTTATCATACTACTATAATTTGAAGGTCCCAGATTTACAAATACTATGTTACGTCTTGTCTATGAGACCAGGCCGCACTGAGCTCCAGCACCGTGGCTCAACTTGCCACCGCCAGGCCGCTCATAGCCTCACATCCCACTACCTTCCCTGGGTCAGCAGCTGACGCAACGTGGGCCTCTCTTTGGTTGTCTGGCTCTCCCAATCATGAGACTAGGCACCTGTAGGCTAGACCCACTCATACATAATAAAGAGACCGCCCAAGGCCCTGTGTTTGATCTCACGGTGTGTGTGTTTGAGGTGGAGGGAGAGGGAAAGAAAAAGAGAGACTGAGAAAGAGAGAGAATTATATTTATTCCTCTGTGTGCGTAGGCTTCAGGAAGAACGGCGTGTGTGTGCGTGTGGTCTCACCAGTGCCAAGTGGAGACAGCATCATCCTCGCCCTACAGAGTTGTGAACCTCCGCTGGCCCTCCCTCATCTGCATAGCTAAAATATGCACCGATAAGGTTGGCTAAACTGACACCGGGCCTAATCAACAGGGATCCACCAATGAGAGAGGTACAGGGTGGAGGGATCAGGGGAAAAGGAGAAAGAGGAGAAATCCAGTGGGAGGGCAAGGGGAAAGTTTGGAGTCGTCCTTTTGTTGCTGAGAATTGTCCTGCGCAGCAGGAAATGCAAACTTGTAGTGTATTTGAGTTTTTAAAAGGCTTCTGAAGTGTATACTTTCCACTTTGAAATTCAAGACTTGATTTGCCCCAACCAAAAATGTATCAACAAGTGCACAAAAACACAGATACACATATTGACGCAAAGACTACGAGAGGCGGGCAGAGATCGAGGGAGACTCACTCGTAAGTGAGGGCTGGGAGAAAGTTAGTCTATAAAGAGTTCCTGGATTGACAAACAGTCTAAACAAACCGTGCTGGGGAGTTTAATGAACAGAGCCAAGGACTTAGAGAACATGAAAGCCTGCAAAGCAGTGGAGAGGTGGTCCGGCTGTTATACAGCACTCGGCAGGCTGGCTAATCGATGGGAGAGCAGAGAGAGAGGGCAAGAATCTGTGAGTCACCAGAAGTGAGGGAGTAGAGAGGAGAGAGGGAATGCCACACAGAAGCAGGGTTCAAGAGGGAAATAATCTTTGTAAACAGGACAAAATGCAACAAAAATCTAAAGTTGGACCTGCCAAAGTGTGAGGTAAAACTGCACAGAGAGCAGTCCAACTGGGATCAGACATCAATGCAACGTCTATTCCACGTTGGTTCAACGTCATATCATTGAAATGGCGTGGAAACAATGCTGATTCAACCAGTGTGTGCCCAGTGGGGTTTGACGAGAAAAGTTTGACTTGAAATCACTTGAAACAGTTTCAAAATATTTATTTCGTATTGGGACTTAAAGAGCAGAGTGATCATTTTGCAGAAAAGGTTTGACTGCAGTATGTGCAAGCTTTTGGGGCTGTCTTTTTTTAGAGTACCCGGTTAGCGAATGTTAGCATGAGATGCTAACATTCGCTGTGAAAAGAAAAGAACACCTGGAACTGTTTCAGGTCAGAACTGATCGATGGTCCTCAGCACGTTAGGCTGTACCATGTGAAGACAGAACGGGGTGTGTCTCACCCTGAGAGGAAAACTAAACATCGGTTTGACACCCTTATTGTCTGCATCTAGGCAGATGGACAAACGGGGGCTATTGAGACAGGTGCACAACATATGGGACTGTAAAGGAACACCTATGCAAATAATACCTGAAACCATTACAAACCTTCCCTCAACATGTCCTGAACATTTTCTACACACTGCACAGTACCCAACAAGAGAAATACACTTGGAACATTTTTGAAATATTATTTCCTCATTCCCCTAATGTTCTCTAAACATAATATACCTACCCAGAGAAATGTACATAACAAAAAAAATCCCTTCAACATTCTGAAAAGTTTTATTCTGAGTTATGCTCAGAGTTTTAACACACTAAATTGCCACACACAAGCATGCTACTTGCCTAGTACACTCTCAATCTAAGTGCTATGATAGTGTGGATTTTGGAGCACTTAGCCTGAACTCTTCACCTCATATGAATTCAACTGGGTGTGAATGGGAGAATCCCAAATGCATACTCCTCACATCCTCTCTCCTATCTCCTCCTTCTCAAAACTCATTGGAGAAGGTCAGAGGGGATGGACCTTCTCACATCCTCTCTTGGCAAGGAGAGAGGATGTGAGAAGTATGCAATTGAGATTCTCCCAATGAGGTAGAATATCCTCTACCGGTGTCTGTAATGTTAGTGCAGTGTTGTAGAGATGTCATCTTTAAACAAAGCAGATACAGTATATGAGAAGAGCTGTGAGTATATGGCTGTATGTGGGAGGTCAGAGGAGCCCTCCGGGGGAGGGCACACAATGGGCTTACTGGGTTACTGTGGGGCGAGTGTGTCAGTGTTCATCGGCCCCCATTCAGCATGAATAAAGCAGAGGCAGGGGGGGAAATTGCGGCCATGAAATGGTTGCCCAGGTTCTAGGCAGAAGGCTTTTCGTTTGCAATTGTGTCATGTAAAAACTGCCGCACTGTCTTTTTTCAGCCCTAATGCCAGGTTGGACCATTTTACTGTCTAAAAACAAGTCACTTGTCCTGAGGTGGGAGGTGTGGCAATATTTGAGATGTGTCCTCAAAAACAAGTGCAAATGTGACAATTTCATGCAGCGCTAATGGGAAGTTTTAAGACTCACAAAAAAACAGGTCTTAACGGTAACGTAGTTGATAATAGCATGGATTTTGAGAGTGGAAGAGCAGCCTATCCAGGCGTGACGCACAGTGCCCATGGAAGGAGAGGTGCCTTTTGTGCCTGTGAATCTTGTATTTAGAAACATAAAAAAACAACTGGTTTCCAACCATTTCTTTTAATTGGGTAAAAAACAAGCATAGCCTACCATCCCCTTAATCAGGGATGGTTTAGCTGCATCGCACAGGTACATCTTTTAATCTTGACCGTTTGCCAAATGGTCTAAATGGTTTAAATGGTCTTCTGCTTTGAAATATTTTACTTTTCATTATTCACAATTCACATTCGCTTGTTCAAGTAGGCTATGCATTCCCATTTTCGAAGAGTGCTCCTCGTCCAAACTACTCAATCCTCCTATCATGCCATATCAACGGCAGATTTTCTGTGCGAATGCTATGCGTAAAGACATTTAGGCCTACGTGTACATGCCATGGAACAATAGAAGTCACTTATGATATGCTTCTGACCCCATCCTTTAAGAGAAATATTGTTGCTGGTTTAAAAAACAGATTGATCGTTTTTCGTTTAAGATTCTCCGTCCATGGGTTTGTGGTGATAACATACATGGTTTTCCTGCTATTTCTGGAGAAGTGAAAATATGATCTGTGAGAGGGTCCCATGATGTTTATAAAACAATACATTTGCGAGGAGCATAACGGTGAGTGGACATTCCCTCTTTCTCTTCACATCGGATCTTTATCCAGCTCCTGTGAAAAGTTTGGTTGTGCGTAAAACCCTCCATAGTCTGAGTTGTCTTGTCTGTATTATACACCCAGGAGCAGTCATGGTGCCTGTAACTACATTTAGACATAACCTATGTTTTTTAGAATTTGATTAGAATTGCCCAGGTCCAGACTGCAATTTACAGTAGGCCTAGCCCCTATATCAGTGTGAATATTATGGCCTGTTTAACAATGTATATGCATATTAAAGCAACGCTGCCTAGGCACTGATGACGTGGGTGCGGGCAGTCCCCTGCACCTCTGATTCAGTGGGGTTGGGTTAAATGCAGAAGACACATTTCGTTTGAATGCAGTCAGTTGTGCAACTGACTAGGTGTCCTCTTCTCCTTTTGCAATTAGAACAATGTGGACTGTAAACATGTTCAACAATGTATTTAACGAACTAGGCTATAACGGACTAGCATTCAAATTTGTGTTGACAAAGCAATACATAAAATACCCTAAATACACAACTTGAAGCAACCACATATTTAGTCATGGAGCACCTTCTGATTTGCCAGTGAGGGGCCAAGCCTCAACACACGCACAACTTGCTTATACATCTAAAGCCAGCCCTTTCGTGGCACCCCCAGCTAACCTGCCCATATATCTGGTTGTGAAAATGGAAAGAATATTTCTGACACGCCCGACCCATAGCGCTACCACCAGCACTTAGATTTACCATTGCGTTAGGTTTGTTAAAATAGAGTACAGAGTGGAGAGAGAATCAAGTGTGTGAGTGGGGAAAAGTTTGTGTTTGTGTTGAGTATGTGTATGTGTATGTTGAGTATGTGTGTGAGTGGGGAGAAGTGTGTGTTTGTGTGTGTGTTTGTTCATCTGGTTCATGTGAACACGACAGCTGACCATATGTCCCGTGTAAAACAGCAGACAATGGCCGCTGAAAACTCTCCAGATATGTTTAGCTGTGTGCTTGTGTGTGTGTGTGTGTTTGTGTGTGTGCATCTTGACACTGCGTGGTGTTATTGAGAGACACTCTGCGGTGTTAACATTTCAAAAGGAGCTTTGGGTAAAAGTGTCTAATAGGAATAGACTTAGGATCATTGTACCATCCCCTAAATTGAACCATCTACATTAGGGGAGGTCAAATCTGACATTAGATCAGTATCTATGGGCAACATAATCCAAGTCCTTCCAAATGAAAGGCAGAGGAAGAATCACTGAAACGGTTGCCCAGGTTCCAGGCTGAAAATTAGACTTGGGAGTTAATACATGGTTTTGGAATTCAGGGGCGGGTATTGTTTGTGTTTTTGTTTGTGTGTGCATGTATCTGTGCATTCATATATCCGTTCTACAAGTGAACGTGTGTGTGCATGTATCTGTGCATTCATATATCCGTTCTACAAGTCAACGTGTGTGTGCATGTATCTGTGCATTCATATATCCGTTCTACAAGTCAACGTGTGTGTGCATGTATCTGTGCATTCATATATCCGTTCTACAAGTCAACGTGTGTGTGCATGTATCTGTGCATTCATATATCCGTTCTACAAGTCAACGTGTGTGTGCATGACTGTGAGTTAATCCAGGGTTTGGAATGCAGGGGGAAGGAAGTGTAGCGAGGGCATGGTAAGTGTGCACGACGACGAGCAGTGTTTTCCGCTGACGTGCTCAGTTCCACTTGGTTCCACTCAGGTAGAGCAGAGGAGTTTTAATACACTCAAGCATGCGCTAATTAAAAATCCACACTGCATTGCTGCTGCTCGATCAATATGCTTAATTAATTCACCTAACATCACGCCATACACACAATGTAATCTATAAACAAGTTTGCTCCTCTCGAAACTCACTCAATTCCTGTCGGATGAGAGAAACTACTTTTCATTATTTTATTTTTATGAAATATTATTCATAATTATCTCATACTAATTGTGATTTCGATTACATGGAGGTACAGTGGCAGATACGTTTATTTCTAAGTTCATTAAAGAAATCATACACAATGTTTAAAAAACATCTTCACAATCTCATTTTCATTCTCACCCAGAGAAATCATTTACGTTTTCATTTCATTCCATTCCAGTCTATTTCAGTCATATCGTTTTCATTCCTGTCATAATTATGGTTCAGCTTTCCAAGGGCTGCTGTCTGTGTAATTGATCTGGAATTGCACCTGTGATTAAGAATAGGCCATATGGGAAGATGCATGTCTTCCAGTAATTTTCCTTAATTCAATCAACCATGAGAACACCATTATTCTCCAGAACATGGAATGTTCTCTGCCCCTCCGGAATACATTCACACTTCTGGAACTGGGAATGTTAATGCAGTCCTTTGTCCTTCGGGAAGTGTTCATTTGTAAATGTGTGTAGGAAGGGGGAAATAATGGATATTATACATTGTCCTTACCTTATTCACAGTAGATATTACTCAAGAATACTGAAGCTGAAGAATACCGGAGCTATACTGCGCTATTAAGTGGTGGTGGTAGTAAACGTTCTCTGGTTTCAAAGAAAATAGAGGCAGTAAGAAATGCATACTAGTTTATTAGGTACACACATCTAGTGCCGGGTCGGACCCCCCTTTGTCTCAAGAACAGTCTGAATTATTCGGGGCATGGAAACATTGCTCAATTGGTATCAAGGGGCCTAACGTGTGCCAGGAAAATATTCCCAACACCATTACACCACCTCCACAAGCCTGCGCCGATGACAGGATGGGGCCATGGACTCATGCTGCTTATGCCAAATCCTGCCTCTGCCATCAACATGACACAACAGGAACTGCGATTAGTTTGACCAGGCAACATTTTTCCACTCCTTAAATGTTAGTGATCGCGTGTCCACTGGAGCCACTTCTTGTTTTTAGCTGATAGGAGTGGAACCAGGTGTGGTCGTCTGCTGCAAAAGCCCATCCACGACATAGACCGACGAGTTGTGCGTTCGGAGATTCCGTTCTGCACACAACTGTTGTACTGCGCTGCGATTTACCTGTTTGTGGCTCTCGCTGACAGGATTCTTACCCTACTCCTTCAACGTTTCATCAGCGAGCTGTTTTCGCCAACGGGACTGCCGCAGACTTGATGTGTTTGGTTAATCGCACCATTTTCGGTAAAACCTAGACACTGTAGTGCGTGAAAGCCCAAGAGGCTGGCCTTTTCTGTGTTACCTGAACTGGCGCGCCTGGCACCGACGATCATTCCACGCTCAACGACGCTTAAAGTCACTCTTTTTGCTCATTTTAACATTAAATCAAACAGTAACTGAGTGCCTCAATAACTGTCTGCCTACTTTATTTTGCAGGCCAAGGCCACATGACTCACTGTCTGTATGAGAGAACCATTTTCGGGAACGTGGTGGTGTACCTAACAAACTGGTCTCTGAGTGTACACCGTGTTTTACGTCGTAACTATTATAGAACATGAGCTTTAAATCCTCAGTCTTTAAATCCTCAGCTACTCTCAGTCAATCCTAACTATCTCCATAAACCGCCCTCTTCGGATTTCCATGTGCAATACATTTTTCAACGCTGCTGTGATGTTTCACGTAAATTCTGAACCTTTCTAATCGCATAGTATCTACATAAGTTTAATATTTTACAAAAAATGTTATTATATTGTTGACTGATTGACTATGGCTTACCAAATCTCCCAACAGTGCTGTTTGTAGGGTTCATTTTAGGTAAATGTGATTCTTCCTGAACCTGTGACTAGAAACAAGCTATACTGAACAAATATATAATAGCAACATGCAACAATTTCAACGATTTTACTGCATCACAGTTCATATAAGGAAATCAGTCAATTGAAATAAATTCATTAGGCCCTAATCTATGGATTTCACATGACTGGGAATACATATTTGCATCTGTTGGTCACAGATACCTTAAAAAAGGTAGGGGCGTGGATCAGAAAACCAGTCAGTATCTGGTGTGATCACCATTTGCCTCATGCATTGTGATACATCTCCTTCACATACAGTTGATCAGGATGTTGATTGGGGCCCTTGGAATGTCGTCCCACTCCTCTTCAATGGCTGTGCGAAGTTGCTGGAGATTGGCAGGAACTGGAACACGCTGTCGTACATATTGATCCAGAGCATCCCAAACATGTTCAATGGTTGACATGTCTGGTGAGTATGCAGGCCATGGAAGAAATGGTACATTTTCAGCTTCAAGGAATTGTGTACAGATCCTTACCACATGGGGCTGTGTGTTATCATGCTGTAACATGAGATAATGGCAGCGGATGAATGGCACAACAGTGTGCTTCAGGATGTCGTCATGGTATCTCTGTGCATTCAAATTGCCATTGATAAAATGCAATTGTGTTTGTTGTCCGTAGCTTATGCCAGCCTATACTGTAGCCCCACTGCCAACACTGGGCACCCCTTTCACAACATTGACATCCACAAACTGCTCATCTACATGATGCCATACACGTGGTCTGCAGTTCTGATGTCGGTTGTACGTACTGCCAAATTCTATGGTGGACATTCCTGCAGTCAGTATGCCAATTGCACGCTCCCTCAAAACTTGAGACATCTGTGGCATTGTGTTGTGTGACAAAACTGCACATTTTATAGAGGCCTTTTATTGTCCCCAGCACAACGTGGACCTGTATAATGATCATGCTGTTTAATCAGCTTCTTGATATGCCACACCTGTCAGGTGGATGGATTATCTTGGCAAAGGAGAAATGCTCACTAACAGGGATGTAAACACATTTGTGCACAACATTTTAGAAATAAGTTATTTGTGCGTATGGAACATTTCTGGGATCTTTAATTTCTGCTCATGAAACATGGGACGAACATTTTACATGTTGTGTTCATATTTTTGTTCAGTGTACATCGGGACAATACCAGAAAAAGTGATCTAATTATTCTGTTTCTTCGCAGGAACATTTGCAGAGCTGAGATGTTTGTACACATATACAGCACATGACATTATGTTGGAGGCAAGAATTTTGTATAATAATTAATAGTTTTATATCGTTGTTTTGTGCATCAGTTCATAAACCATGCGCCAAGGAATCGGCATATCGAAAATATTTTGCAACCAGGATGGCTGCTGTCAACATTTTGGTTCTAAAATCTGCTGTATTTTTCTACTCATTAAGATTTTTGGGTGACCAATTTTGGTATTTAATAAAGGGCAGACAAACAAGTTCCCTAACATCTTTCCCTTCAACTTGCCTCCTCCATGTCTGTGGTATTGCTGTTGGTTGTAATTTTGGATAAAGCAAACATTTCTGTACATCCCTAGCCCCTACACTAGTCAGTATTGGAAGCCCCTAGCCAGTACTAACGCCCCCTATCCAGACTTTGCCCAGTTCATCTAGAACTGGGTATTCAGTACATAATAGACAGTACAGAGATCCCCAAGCTCCTAGAATACCCAGTACTCAGGCAGCCTCCAGCCCCTAACCCAGTGGTGTTCAATACATTCCATGGAGGGCCTAGTGTCTTCTGGTTTTGGTTTTTCCCTTTCAATTAAGACCTAGACAACCAGGTGAGGGTAGTTCCTTACAAATCAGTGACCTTAATTCATTTATAAAGGACAAGGGAGGAGCGAAAATCTGCAGACACTCGGCCCTCCGTGGAATGAGTTAGACACGTGTCCTAACAAGTACTGGGGCCCCAGTCCCTTTTCTCGCTAGCTCTCCATGCAGCTAACCCTGGAGCAAGCTTGTCACGTCTGTCCACTGTTTGTTTTAAAATAATTGTAAAGGAGGACCTTGACCGTGACCCAACCAAAAGGGCCCTTTCTTGTCCTCCTCCCATGCCAAACTCCCTAATTTCTCCCTCTCTATTTATTTAACCCTGCGTATTTGTTGAGTTTTTGTTCAAAATCCAATTAGGGTAATTCGAAACAGTCCTGGTGTGAGAACCCTGTCCTCCCAGAGCCCAGATAATACCCAACCTAATTAAGACTAGTTCTCTCTCTCTCTCTCTCTCTCCCCCCTCCTCTCCCCCCCCCCCCCCTCAAGCCGCACTGAATCTGTAAATTAAAAAAAACCTTGTCAGAGATAAAGAGATGGGATTAGGTAACAACTAGGAGGGCCGACTCTAAATGTCTCTGAACTTCTTTTCTTTCTTTCGCCAACAAGTTTTCACACTTGCAGGTCTAAAACATATCCAACGGTGCTCCTAGAGTAGAAAAGGAGGGAGAAAACATGATACATGGGGAGAGAGAATGAGAGGTATGAAGAAAGAAAAGAGGAAGAAAAGATGAGAGGAGACAAGAATAGAGAGGAGAGAGAGCGAAAGAGACAGAGGCAGAGACAGGAGTAAGGTAGTGAGGCTGGTGTGGTTGTGGGTGGGCTTGTTGGTGGGTTGATTGTGGGTAGAAAGAGACCACTTAATAGTGTCAATGGTAATGTGGAGTAATACATGGCTGTTTAGGCCGTCTTTAACCCTAAAAGCATCAACATACAGATGAAATCAGAAGATTACATGCGCTTAGGTTGAAGTCATTAAAACTTGTTTTTCAACCACTCCACACATTTCTTGTTAACAAACTATAGTTTTGGCAAGTCGGGTAGGACATCTACTTTGTGCATGACACAATACATTTTTCCAACAATTGTTTACAGACAGATTATGTATCTTATTATTCACTGTATCACAATTCCAGTGAGTCAGAAGTTTACATACACTAAGTTGACTGTACCTTTAAACAGCTTGGAAAATTCCAGAAAATTACGTCATGGCTTTAGAAGCTTCTGATCATCTGAGTCAATTGGAGGTGTACCTATGGATGTATTTCAAGGCCTACCTTCAAAATCAGTGCCTCTTTGCTTGACGTCATGGGAAAATCAAAAGAAATCAGCCAAGACCTCAGACAAAAAAAAAATGACGTCAAATTGGTAATGGTTGCAAAGAGACTGTCTGTCAAGCAAACACACACACACACAAACACACTCACATTTCTGATGAAAAATGACTTCCGTCTGTCATTCAGCAGGGTGGAGAGCGATATGGAGGGGTGATGGAATAAATGGATGAATGGAGGTGGGTTTACAGAGACCAGCTGCTGCACTGCCCTATAAAAACGCTTCCCCTTTTAAACTCCCTCCCTCCTACCTTATATACCTCTCTCTCACCTTCCCCTGCCTTCCTCACACACAAACGTGTACAAACACAGAGTAAACACAGACACTAGGCCTGCTGTGTCCTGTTTATCTCCCCAGATCACCCAACTCTCTCTCAGAGGCACTGACAGAGAAACTCTGTCAAACACACACACACACACACACACACACACTTCTGAACTTCTCCTTTAATAGGGAATGGTGGTCAGGGGTATGGGGACCCTCCAACAAATTAAAATCAACTCAATGAGCACCTCACCTCAATGAGACCATCAACATGCACCTGCCTGGGCTGAAGTGGAACAATTAGGGCCAAGTTCAGCCTTTGATAAATTGGTTCAACACGACAGCTGACCATATGTCCCATGTAACACAGCAGACAATGGCCACTTAAAACTCTCTAGATATGCTTAGCTGTGTGCTTGTGTGTGTGTGTGTGCGACCCACGTAACTCACTGAAAAAGGAGAGGAAAAAGCTTCTGTCGATTGGTTTAATTACTCTGAGAACACCTCTCGACATCTTTCACATTTCTGTCCGATGTGTGTTCTTGCTGTCAGGCCCATGTGCCTGTTTTCAGTTGACTCTGAGACAATGGATGCGTCCCAAATGACACCCTATGTAGTGCAGAGTGGTGATTTTGGTATAAAAATATTGTTGGAGCAAACATAAACATAAATTAATTGTGCATGCCAGCAGAGCCACTATGCAACACTAAAGTATACATTCATTGAACTATAATGGTGACAAACGGTGCCCACAAACTGTTAGGGCCTACATAAGCAGTCCCACATCCTACCACTGCTACATCTGGCTATCAGCAGAGCCTTGTCTGGCAGGAAAACAGTTCATTCAGCCTCATTTACTGCCTTTAAAAAAACATAGCTGATATGGCTGACTTGCTTAAACAAATGTTGTTTCTAATGACAATTGAGATGTACAAACTATGGCATAAGGGAATGACGAGTGGATGAGAGGCAATGCGTCATTTTGATTAAGACATTAATGAGCGAGCTAGGACTATTTGGTCAGCACTTTTGAAATGTACAGCAACTGAACTCAGGACATGGGCCGTATTTTCCCTGTACACAAAGTCAGAACCGTAGGATAAGTAAAGGGGGCATACACAGTGCATTGCAAAAGTATTCACCCCCTTGGTGTTTTTCCTATTTTGTTGCATTACAACATGTAATTTAAATAGATTTTTATTTGGATTTCATGTAATGGACATACACAAAATAGTCCAAATTGGTGAAGTGAAATAAAATTTAAAAAACTGAAAAGTGGTGCCTGCATATGTATTCACCCTGCTATGAAGCCCCTAAATAAGATCTGGTGCAACCAATTACATTCAGAAGTCACATAATTAGTTAAATAAAGTTCACCTGTCTGCAATCGAAGTGTCACATGATCTCAGTATATACCTGTTCTGAAAGGCCCCAGAGTCTGCAACACCACTAAGCAAGAGGCAACACCAAGCAAGTGGCACCATGAAGACCAAGGAGCTCTCCAAACAGGTCAGGGACAAAGTTGTGGAGAAGTACAGATCAGGGTTGGGTTATAAAAAAATATCTGAAACTTTGAACATCCTACGGAGCACCGTTAAATCCATTATTAAAAAATGGAAAGAATATAGCACGACAACAAACCTGCCAAGTGAGGGCCATCCACCAAAACTCACCGACCAGGCAAGGAGGACATTAATCAGAGAGACAACAAAGAGACTAAAGATAACCCTGAAGGAGCTGCAAAGCTCCACAGCGGAGATTGGAGTATCTGACCATAGGACCACTTTAAGCCGTACACTCCACAGAGCTAGGCTTTACGGAAGAGTAGCCATAAAAAAGCCAATGCTTAAAGAGAAAAATAAGCAAACACATGTTTGCCGAAATGCATGTGGGAG
This sequence comes from Oncorhynchus tshawytscha, assembly GCF_018296145.1. Taxonomy (NCBI): domain Eukaryota; kingdom Metazoa; phylum Chordata; class Actinopteri; order Salmoniformes; family Salmonidae; genus Oncorhynchus; species Oncorhynchus tshawytscha. The sequence continues at coordinate 2,577,518 of NC_056454.1, read as the reverse complement.
ACTCTCCAAACATATGGAAGAAGGTACTCTGGTCAGGTGAGACTAAAATTGAGCTTTTTGCCATCAAGGAAAATGCTATGTCTGGAGCAAACCCAACACCTCTCATCACGTCAAGAACACCATGAACACCATGGTAGTGGTAGCATCCTGCTGTGGGGATGTTTTTCATCAGCAGCGACTGGGAAACTGGTCAGAATTGAAGGAATGATGGACGGCACTAAATACAGGGACATTCTTGAGGGAAACCAGTTCCAGTCTTCCAGAGGTTTGAGACCGGCATGGAGGTTCACCTTCCAGCAGGACAATGACCCTTAGCATACTGCTAAAGCAACACTCGAGTGGTATAAGGGGAAACATTTAAATGTCTTGGAATGGCCTAGTCAAAGCCCAGACCTCAATCCAATTGAGAATCTGTGTTATGACTTAAAGATTGCTGTACACCAGCAGAACCCATCCAACTTGAAGGAGCTGGAGCAGTTTTGCCTTGAAGAATGGGCAGAAATCCCAGTGGCTAGATGTGCCAAGCTTATAGAGACATACCCCAAGAGACTTGCAGCTGTAATTGCTGCAAAAGTATTACAAAGTACTACAAAGTACTGATTTTGGGGGGGGTGAATAGTTGTGCATGCTCAAGTTTTACGTCTTCTTGTCTGTTTCACAATTGAAAATATTTAGCATCTTCAAAGTGGTAGGCATGTGTAAATCAAATGATACAGACCACCCCAAAACATTATTTTAATTCCAGGTTGTAAAGCAACAAAATAGGAAAAACGCCAAGGGGGTAAATAATTTCTCAAGCCACTCTACGCAGACAATGAAAGCTCTTACAATGTTCAATGATTACATTTCTCAAAGATAGGTTAGAGGCTATATGTGCACCACCAAGTGAGAACAGTAGGCTAAGTTATGAGGGATGAAAGTGACCAGGCACATAGGTAACTAACTGTTTACTTCACAACATACACTTAGTATTACATTCTTGGCTACCGAATACATTTCTCCCTGGCGTGTTACATCATTTGTGCAGCATCATGCAAACCATTTTTGGGTTGACCTTGTTGTGCTGTGCTCACTTGAACAGGAAGGTGACGCGACAGTCCTTCTTGTGGGCTCTAGAAAGAGGCCCGATTTTCCGACATAGAATTCCAAGTTGGATGACAGTTCAAAATTATTTTTTGGATTTTCCCAGTTGGAACTAGTTTTATCCGAGTTCCCCGTTATCTGGAACTCTCTGACGTCTGAGATTTCCCATTTCTGAGTTTCCAGTTGTTTTGAACATGGCAGAAGTCATGCTGGATTGACAGCATGGCAAATGTATTCAAACTTTTCTGGCCCATGGCGTTACCCCCTTTTTCGTGATATCCAATTGATAGCTACAATCTTGTCTCATCACCGCAACTCTCTTAAACAACTTCTTTGGGACAGGGGGCAGTATTTTTACGTCCGGATGAAAAGTGTGTCCAAAGTAAACGGCCGGCTACTCAGACCCAGAAGCTAAGATATGCATAGTATTAGTAGATTTGGATAGAAAAAACCTCTGAAGTTTCTAAAACTGTTTGAATCATGTCTGTGAGTATAACAAAACTTATTTGGCAGGCGAAACCCAGAGGACAAACCGTTCAGATTTTTTTTTTGAGGTCACTCTCTTTTCAATGTGTTTTCATTGTGAATCCAGATTTCTAATCGACTTTCCTGCAGTTCCCATCACTTCCACTGGATGTCACCAGTCTTTAGAAATTGGTTGAGGTTTTTCCTTTGAGAAATTAAGAAGTAACACTGTTCAGAACGAGGGTAGAGAGAAGTGTACTCTGTTAGAGGCGAGTGACTTGAAAAACTCCCTCCACTTTGTTTTCCTCCGGTATTGAACACAGATAATCCCGTCTTCAATTTTATCGATTATTTACGTTAAAAAAATACCTAAAGTTGTATTAGGAAAGTAGTTTGACATGTTTGGACAAAGCTTACAGGTAGCTTATGAGACATTTTGTAGTCAAGTTGCGCGACTTGGAACAGTTTTTCTGGATCAAACGCCCCAAATAAATGGACATTTTGGATATATATGGACAGAATTAATCGAACAAAAGGACCATTTGTGATGTTTATGGGACATATTGGAGTGCCAACAGAAGAAGCTCGACAAAGGTAAGGCATGAATTATATCTTTATTTCTGCGTTTTGTGTCACGCCTGCAGGGTTGAAATATGCTTCTCTCTCTTTGTTTACTATGGTGCTATCCTCAGATAATAGCATCGTTTGCTTTCGCCGAAAAGCCTTTTTGAAATCTGACACGTTGGCCTGTATTCACAACAAGTGTAGCTTTAATTTGATATCTTGCATGTCTGATTTCATGAAAGTTTAAATTTCATAATAATTTATTTGAATTTGGCGCTCTGCATTGTCACTGGATGTTGGCCAGTTGGGACGCTACCGTCCCGCATATCAGGAATCGGCGAAGCTCGAGATCCAAACTGCACTGCTTCCTGACACACTTCTCGCTTAACCCGGAAGCCAGCTGCACCAATGTGTCAGAGGCAACACTGTGAACTGACGACCGAAGCCATGAGCACCAATGCGTTTTATCTCTAATTTCACTTCATATGTCAAGGATAGAAAAGGATTTTTCAATAGTTCTTGTAGAGAAAATGTCTTATGGATAGCCTACTTGGAGAAATTATGGTGAATCAATAAGTGGATGTGTTTTATTACTATAGAAGTAAAATGAACCATCTGCATTATTGTTTCAAAAGGAAGGTCATGGAAATTGTCTGCATAGTGAACACTGTAACACACACACACACGCATGTATGCACGCACACACGAACACACACACCCACCGCATTCCTGAAAGAACAGGAGCAACCAGCACAGAGCAGAGTAGTGACAGGAGCGGCAATTATGGACAAGGACAACTCTACTGTCTCTCATTTACTAAGCGTTTTTCACAGGACAACATCTCATTTAGACCACTTTCAAATGAGTACCGTCCAGAATACAATTACACACCAGAAGGAGAGAGAACAGTTCAGGGGAGTGGCAGCAGGGGGAGCAGCTCCTCTATTGTTCTGACCTGACTGGCTACAGGCCTGAGGCACAGAGCTGCTGTGGGCAGAAACACACAACAACACACATAAGTAGGTAGCACACACACACACGCACGCACGCACGCACAGACACACACACTCACACACACACACACACACACACACAGACACCAGGTAGAACTCAAGTGCACACAAACACACACACACAATGTGTAAGTAACACACAATAGTTTACATTAGTTTAAGAATTCAGAAAACAAGCAAGCCTGAAGTTGGATCAGCATGTGGTTTTATCATCGACTAATCAAAATAGTAACCCTCTTAGCTAACTGACTATGATGGATGATTGTTTTCTAACATGTGTAAAGAGAAGAGATTGACTGTGTGTCTGAGATGTTTGTGAGATGTCAGCTGAGACATGTGTCAGAAGCCCCAGGGAGCTGACTCTAAGACATTACACTAAAACCTGAGAGGCTTTACAGGTCCTTACTGTGACCACTGACAAGTTCATCTCTCTCTTTCTCTCCCACTCAATTCAATTCAATTCAAGGGGCTTTATTGGCATGGGAAACATGTGTTAACATTGCGAAAGCAAGTGAGGTAGATAATATACAAAAGTGAAATGAACAATAAAAATTAACAGTAAACATTACACAAACAGAAGTTTCAAAACAATAAAGACATTACAAATATCATATTACGTATATATACAGTGTTGCAACGATGTACAAATGGTTAAGGGTACACAAGGGAAAATAAATAGGCATAAATATGGGTTGTATTTACAATGGTGTTCTTCACTTGTTCTTCACTTGTTGCCCTTTTCTCGTGGCAACAGGTCACAAATCTTGCTTCTGTGATGGCACACTGGAATTTCACCCAGTAGATATGGGAGTTTATCAAAATTGCATTTGTTTTCGAATTCTTTGTGGATCTGTGTTATCTGAGGGAAATATGTCTCTCTAATATGATCATACATTGGGCAGGAGGTTAGGAAGTGCAGCTCAGTTTCCACCTCATTTTGTGGGCAGTGAGCACATAGCCTGTCTTCTCTTGAGAGCCAGGTCTGCCTACGGCGGCCTTTCTCAATAGCAAGGCTATGCTCACTGAATCTGTACATAGTCAAAGCTTTCCTTAAGTTTGGGTCATTCACAGTGGTCAGGTATTCTGCCACTGTGAACTCTCTGTTTAGGGCCAAATAGCATTTTAGTTTGCTCTGTTTTTTTTGTTAATTCTTTCCAATGTACCAAGTAGTTATCACTCTCTCACACACACACAGACAGTAAAAAAAGACTACTTAACCAATTGCTTAATCAGAGTTATTATGTGAGTTGAGTGGACTTCAAAACGATGAGAATTTGAGCTGTGGAAAGGTGTGTTTTCTCAACAAACTCTGCTCGAAGTCAGCTGAATTTGAAGAAGCTTGTTGAGTAAAATTACAACTTCATGTTTGCTCAAAACAACTCAAAACCACACCCATCATTATCATATTTTTCAGCATGAACTCTTGCAGAATTGTTTGTTTCAGTACCTGCGTTGTTGCATGTTCTTTGATTGGTTGATCAATCATGCTACACAAAAATAAATAAAGTACATTTTCCTAAACTAATCCATTCTGTTAGAAGTTGGACTTATTGCACACATTACTGAGAGGGCTGTTTCAGTTTATATGATGTAGGTAGTCTGAATAATCAATATTCTCTACCCTGAAAGTCATTCTGAATGCAGTGATTAAAAGTTCCAATTGTTGGATATCCTCACTCTGGCTGGATTCCAAAAGGAAGTACACATCATTTTGCAAGCCAGCATAATGTGACTTTGCAGGCCTAATGTGGCATGTAAACCAGACGTTTCAGACCACTGTGTCTGGGTGTAACTAAGCCCTCAGAGAAAGGCCTTTTGATAAAATGGTTGTTTTCTTCAATGGTTTTCAGTACTATTGCCTTCACAAATTGAGTGTCTAAGTGAAGATGTTATCTTTAAAATTAAACTCGTTATAAAGATACAATGACTTTAATTTAATTTAATTTCAAAGAAAACATATTCACTTAGACACTCACTTTGTGAAGGCTATATTATTGAAAACCATTGAATTACAGAGATTAGCTTAATTAGCTTGTCTCCTCCACATATTCTAACACATAATCCTAACCTCTGGAGGTAGAGCACAACACTCACCCGACAGTTGCCCCGCTTGAGGCAGGGCGGTGACAACAGAATTGTCTCGTTGAGCTAGCACTCCTATAGTAAATGGTAACAGCAGACCAATGTTTCTGAAACAGCTGAAACGTATAGACATTTTCCTAATATTTGAGACCCTTTACACAGAAAAAGAGAGAACAACTGCGATTGGACAATGAAACAGGGCTGAGCTCCCTGGATACAGGGCTGCATCGTGTAGGCCGTTGCATCGGTAATTCAAAAGATAAACATACAGTATGTCATCAGTATTGTGTTGATTGATTCATTCCAGTCAATCATTTTTAAAGGATTAAAAAGGCCTAGGTAGCCTAGCCACCCGAAGTGTGAATATAAACCAAATTTGATGACATTCACCTTTTCTCAGAACACAAACAAACAGGGCCTATATAAGCTATAAATACATAGGTTAGGCAGTAAAAACGGAACATTACGTTTCCTCTGGGCCCGGATGGGATGACATAGGCTTCTCTGCAGCTGTGGTTATTAATCAGTAGACTACAGTTGATCAAGCACAGATTAATTGAGCATGTTGACAAATCATGAGGCCTTTTATTAACACATTTTGGGGGCAGGTATGGGCTTCCATATAAAACACCTCACTGCGGTGAATTCCCTTATTACTGCAGACGTTTTCAGTTGCAATTTGCTTTTACCACATGTAATGATTTGCATGATTTTGATCAAAATTACAGCCAGGTCCCCCATGATACATGTCAGTATTCAATGTCTATCCATGTCTGAGAACGTCGGGAGATGACATGGAAACTGGCTGCTAGTAGGTTTCGGTTTTGCCAAGGCATTGGGGATGGTGGATGGGCGTAAGCATCTGCCTCTGATTCCAAAGGTTACAAGTTGAAATCTAGTGATAGAAAGTTACTTTTGTTTTTGTTCTTCGCATATCCCAAACCTTAACCCTTACCTTAACCATTTTGAGTTAACGCTTAACCTAAAGATTTCGGGGGTTAATGCCTGAATTGAACCCTAACTTAAATCATTTGGAGATAATGCCTAATCTTAACCTAAAACATGTAGAAATGGGATGTTAGTAATAACTTCAAAATGGGATGTTTGAGAAACATGGATGAACGTCTAATTCTGACACACTGCACCAAATGTATGGCCTACCATTACACCTGTCCTTTAAATGTTAATTCACAGACCATTCTCGGGATGTGTGTGTGTGTGTGTGTGTGTGTGTGTGTGTGTGTGTGTGTGTGTGTGTGTGTGTGTGTGTGTGTGTGCATACAGTCCATTTGGAAAGTATTCAGACCCCTTGACTTTTTCCACATTTAGATACGTTACAGCCTTCTAAAATGTATGAAATTGTTGTTTTTTCATCAATCTACACACAATACCCAATAATGGCAAAGCAAAACAGGTTTTGATAGTTTTTTGCCAATTTATACATTTTTCAAGAACTGAAATATCACATTTACATAAGTGTTCAGACCCTTTATTCAGACCCTTTATTCAGACCCTTTATTCAATACTTTGTTGAAACTACTTTGGCAGAGATTACAGCCTCAAGCATTCTTGGGTATAACATTACAAACTGTCTGTACATTGCTCCATTCATCATTCCCTGGATCCTGAGGAGTATCCCAGTCCATGGTGCTGAAAAACATCCCCACAGCATGATGCTGCCTCCACCATGCATCACCATAGGGATGATTCCAGGTTTCCTCCAGATGTGATGCTTGGCATTTAGGCCAAAGCGTTCAGTCTTGATTTCATCAGACCAGAAAATCTTGTTTCTCATGTTCTGAGAGTGCCTTTAGGTGCCTTTTGACAAACTCCAAGTAGGCTGTCATGTGCCTTTTACTGAGGAGTGGCTTCCTACCATAAAGGCCCGATTGATGGAGTGCTGCAGAGATGGTTGTCCTTCTGGAAGGTGCTCCCATCTCTACAGAGGAACTCTGGAGTTCTGTCAGAGTGACCATGGGGTTCTTGGTCATCTCCCTGACCAAGGCCCTTCTCCCCCAATTGCTCAGTTTGGCTGGGTGGCCAGATCTAGGAAGAGTTTTGGTGGTTTCAAACTTCTTCCATTCAAGAATGATGGAAGCCACTGTGTTCTTGGGGACCTTCAATACTGCAGACATTTTTTGGTACCCTTCCCCAGATCTGTGCCTCGTCACAATCCTGTCTCGGAGCTCTACGGACAATTCCTTCGACCTCATGGCTTGTTTTTTTTCTCTGACATGCACTGCCAACTGTGGGACCTTATATTGACAGGTGTGTGCCTTTCCATATCATGTCCAATCAATTGAATTTACCACAGGTGGACTCCAATCAAGTTGCAGAAACATCTCAAGGATGATCAACGTAAACAGGAACCACCGGAGCTCAAATTTGAGTCTCATGGCAAAGGCTCTGAATACTTTTGTAAATATGGTCTCCTTTTTTAAATGTTGTATACATTTGTAAACATAAAAATAAAAATAAACGTTTTGCTTTGTCATTATGGGGTATTGTGTGTAGATTTATGAGGGGACAAAATAATTTAATCCATTTTAGAATAAGGCTATAACGTAACAAAATGTGGAAAAAGTCTGTGTCTGAATGCTTTGTACTAGCATGCGCTTACAATTGTGTGTGCGTGTGTGTGCGCGTGTGTGTGTGTGTGCGTGCGCGTGCGTGTGTGTGTGTGTGTGTGTGTGTGCGCGCGTGCATGTGTGTGTGTGTGTGTGTGTGTGTGTGTGTGTGCGTGCGTGCGTGCGTGCGTGTCCACTTTATTGAGGCTCTTTACCCCTATAAAGCAGCAGTTACGTGAGGACACTCACTTAATGGCCACTTGGGGAGGAAGTGTTTAAGCTGCCAAATGCAGACCATTAGGGGCCTCTCCTCCCAAAATGGTGAAGGAGGGATGACTGATAAAAGAGTTAACAGAGGAGGAAACTTCATTCAAAAGATCTCTTTTTTTAGTGCTCCTTTTAGGCAGGAGTGGAGTAGTGAGAGGAGAGTTTAATACACCACTTCACCTTAAGTACTCTCATTCACCATCTCTGTCGCATACACATTATGTGTTGAATGGCGGCAACATGGTTACTGGGACTTACAGAGATTTACTGCCCAAACCACTCCCTTTAAAATAACTGCGAGAAACTGATAAATGATTATAAATGATTTATATAAACAGCATGACGTGAAATGGAACTGTTAAATGATATGCTCTGTCTAAATAGGACTTCTCTTACGGCCTTCTCTCTGCATGAACAATCATCAACTCTCGTGGTGTGGACCTATCATCTCATCATGTTAACTTTTTTTCTTATGACAGGTAGGCCTACATTTTCTGCAGCATAGCCTATGCTACAGTAATATAAGGAACGAATGCGAGTCTAATTGATACATTTCCATCTAGCTTTCGGGGGTCACCTACATTTTTTGTTGTGACAATTTTATTTCATTTTATTGCAGCTGCAGAGGTTTGAAACAGCCATCACTTAAATATTGTTGCTTAAATCAGAGCATGCATGAGCAGTCTTATGCATTAGAAGCTTCTAACTAGCCTCTGTCTCTTGCAAAATACACACACAACTGTGATCTGCTAGCCTCTCTCTTTAAAAAACGTTCTTTAGCTCTTGGAGTCCAATGCAGGAAAATCTAGACTAGAATAGCTTGCTGGACATTTCCTTAATTTTTTTTATTTCTTATACCAATAGAAAGGAAAGAAAGCTCTTATTTTCTGAAAGTTAAATACAGCAGCTAATAGAACAGGAAGTTTGAAAGCAAATGACAGGAGGGTGTTTATTCAGACCCACAACCATTCAATCTTCATGAAGAGCAGAGAAAGCCATCGACATCTAAGTCCTATATTATTCAAGCATGTCATTAGAACGATTAAGATAAGGACAACGTAACGTATTTCATTTAACTGTTGAAAGCGAGGAAGGAATGATGCAACAATAGAGAGAGAAAGAGGAGGTACGTTTATAACATTAGGGGAAATATTATGAAAGGTACAGTTTGGAGGTTAATCTACTAATTATACAAATAGGGCCTATTATATTTCAACATGTAAATCACATTTGCTAACCTATGCTTGTAACTTTGTAGGCTGCTTGTGCTGCACCAGAATCAGATGTTCTCTCAGATTAATGCTGTTTTTTTACCTTTATTTAACTAGGCAAGTCAGTTAAGAACAAATTCTTATTTTCAATGACGGCCTAGGAACAGGGGGTTAACTGCCTGTTCAGGGGCAGAACGAAAGATTTGTACCTTGTCAGCTCAGGGATTTGAACTTGCAACCTTCCAGTTACTAGTCCAACGCTCTAACCACTAGGCTACCCTGCCGCCCCATATACAACGAGGTGCGTAATTACAGTCCATATACAGTGCATTCGGTTAGTATTCAGACCCCTTGACTTTCTTGTTACATTACAGCCTTATTCTAAAATGGATTAAATCGTTTTTTTCTCATCAGTCTACACACAATACCCCATAATGACAATGCAAATCAGGTTTTTAGACCTTTCTATCTATAAAATATTTATCACATTTACATAGGTATTCAGACCCTTTACTCAGTACTTTGCTGAAGCCCCTTTGGCAGTGATTACAGCATCCTTCTTGGAGGCCACTGTGTTCTTGGGGACCTTCAATGCTGCAAAAATTTGTTGGCACCCTTCTCCAGATCTATCTCGACACAATCCTCTTTCGGAGCTCTACGGGCAATTCCTTCGACCTCATGGCTTGGTTTTTGCTCTGACATGCACTGTCAACTGTAGGAACTTATATAGACAGGTGTGTGCCTTTCCAAATAATTTCCAATCAAATTAATTTACCACAGGTGAACTCCAATCAAGTTGTAGAAAATTCTCAAGGATGAACAATGGAAACCAGAGCTCAATTAAGATTCTCAGAGCAAAGGGTCTGAATACATATGTAAATAAGGTATTTCTGCAATAATTTCTAAAAACCTGTTTTCACTTTGTCATTATGTGGTATTGTGTGTAAATTAATGAGGATTTTGTATTATATTATATGGATTATATTTAATCCATTTTAGAATACGGAATACTTTCCGAAGGCACTGTACACGGGTCACCAGTACTGAGTCGTTGTGCAGGGGTACGAGAAGTCGGAAGTGTACATACAGTTAGGTTGGAATCATTAAAACTAGTTTTTCAACCAACACATTTTTCTAACAATTGTTTATAGACAGATTATTTCACATATAATTCCCTGCATCACAATTCCAGTGGGTCAGAAGTTTACACCCACTATGTTGACTCTGCCTTAAAACAGCTTTCAGAAAATAAACACAATTTTAAACAAAATTTCAGAAAATTATGCTAAGGCTTTAAAAGGTTCTGATAGGCTAATTGACATAATTTGAGTCAATTGGTGGTGTACCTGTGGATGTATTTCAAGGCTTACCTTCAAACTCAGTGCCTCTTTGCTTGACATCATGGGAAAATCTAAAGAAATCAGTCAAGACCTCAGACAAAAAATTGCAGACCTCCACAAGTCTGGTTCATCATTAGGAGCAATTTCCAAATGCCTGAAGGTACCATATTCATCTGTACAAACAATAGTACGCAAGTATAAACACCATGGGACCACGCAGCCATCATATCGGTCTGGAAGGAGACGCGTTCTGTCTCCTAGAGATGAACATACTTTGGTGCGAAAAATGCAAATCAATCCCAGAACAACAGCAAAGGACCTTGAGAAGATTCTGGAGGAAACAGGTACAAAAGTATCTAGTTCCACAGTAAAATACGTCCTATATCAACATAACCTATAATGCCAATCAGCAAGGAAGAAGCCACTGCTCCAAAACCGCCATAAAAAAAGCCAGACTACGGTTTGCAACTGCACATTGGGACAAAGATCGTACTTTTTGGAGAAATGTCCTCTGGTCTGATGAAACAAAAATAGAACTGTTTGGCCATAATGACCATCGTTGTGTATGGAGGAAAAATGGGGAGGCTTGCAAGCCGAAGAACACCATCCCAACTGTGAAGCACTGGGGTGGTAGCATCATGCTGTGGGGGTGCTTTGCTGCAGGAGGTACTGGTGCACTTCACAAAATAGATGGCATCACGAGGGAGGAAAATTATGTGGATATATTGAAGCAACATCTTAAGACATCAGTCAGGAAGTTAAGTCTTGGTCGCAAATGGGTCTTCCAAATGAACAATCGTTCCAAGCATACTTCCAAAGTTGTGGAAAAAAATCTTAAGGACAACAAAGTCAAGGTATTGGATTGGCCATCACAAAGCCCTGACTTCAAATCCTATAGAAACTTTGTGGGCAGAACTGAAAAAGCATGTGCGAGCAAGGAGACCTTCATATACCTGACTCAATTACACAAGCTTTGTCAGGAGGAATGGGCCAAAATTCATCCAACTTATTGTGGGAATCTTGTGGAAGGCTACTTGAAATGTTTGACCCAAGTTAAACAATTTAAAGGCAATTCTACCAAATACTAATTGAGTGTATGTAAACTTATGACCCACTGGGAATGTGATGAAAGAAATAAAAGCTGAAATAAATTATTCTCTCTGTTATTATTCAGACATTTCACATTCTTAAAATGAAGTGGTGATCCCAACTGACCTAAGACAGGGGATTTTTACTGGGATTAAATGCCAGTAATTGTGAAAAACTGTGTTTAAATGTACAGTGGGGCAAAAAAGTATTTAGTCAGCCACCAATTGTGAAAGTTCTCCCATTTAAAAAGATGAGAGAGGCCTACATTTTCATCATAGGTACACTTCAACTATGACAGACAAAATGAGAAAAAAAATCGAGAAAATCACATTGTAGAATTTTTTATGAATTTATTTGCAAATTATTGTGGAAAATAAGTATTTGGTAAATAACAAAAGTTTATCTCAATACTTTGTTATATACCATTTGTTGGCAACGACAGAGGTCAAACGTTTTCTGTCAGTCTTCACAAGGTTTTCACACACTGTTGTTGGTATTTTGCCCCATTCCTCCATGCAGATCTCCTCTAGAACAGTGATGTTTTGGGGCTGTTGCTGGGCAACACGGACTTTCAACTCCCTCCAAAGATTTTCTATGCGGTTGAGATCTGGAGACTGGCTAGGCACTCCAGGACCTTGAAATGCTTCTTACGAAGCCACTCCTTCGTTGCCCGGGCGGTGTGTTTGGGATCATTGTCATGCTGAAAGACCCAGCCACGTTTTATCTTCAATGCCCTTGCTGATGGAAGGAGGTTTTCACTCAAAATCTCACGATACATGGCCCCATTCATTCTTTCCTTTACACGGATCAGTCCCTTTGCAGAACAAACAGCCCCAAAGCATGATGTTTCCATCCCCATGCTTCATGGTAGGTATGGTGTTCTTTGGATTTAACTCAGCATTCTTTGTCCTCCAAACACGACGAGTTGAGTTTCATCTGACCATATGACATTCTCCCAATCTTCTTCTGGATCATCCAAATGCTCTCTAGCAAACTTCAGACGGGCCTGGACATGTACTGGCTTAAGCAGGGGGTCACGTCTGGCACTGCAGGATTAGAGTCCCTGTCGGCGTAGTGTGTTACTGATGGTAGGCTTTGTTACTTTGGTCCCAGCTCTCTGCCGGTCATTCACTAGGCCCCCCCGTGTGGTTCTGGGATCTCGGGGTGAGATCTTGCGTGGAGCCCCAGATCGATGGAGATTATCAGTGGTCTTGTATGTCTTCCATTTCCTAATATTTGCTCCACACAGTTGATTTCTTTAAACCAAGTTGCTTACCTATTGCTGATTCAGTCTTCCCAGCCTGGTGCAGGTCTACAATTTTGTTTCTGGTGTCCTTTGACAGTTCTTTGGTCTTGGCCATAGTCGAGTTTGGAGTTTGACTGTTTGAGGTTGTGGACCGGTGTCTTTTATACTGATAACAAGTTCAAACATGTGCCATTAATACAGGTAACGAGTGGAGGACAGAGGAGCCTCTTAAAGAAGAAGATACAGGTCTGTGAGAGCCAGAAATCTTGCTTGTTTGTAGGTGACCAAATACTTATTTTCCACCATAATTTGCAAATAAATTCATTAAAAATCCAAAAGTGTGCTTTTCTTGATTTCTTTTCTCATTTTGTCTGTCATAGTTGAAGTGTACCTATGATGAAAATTACAGGCCTCTCTCATCTTTTTAAGTGGGAGAACGTGCACTATTGGTGGCTGACTAAATACTTTTTTGCCTCACTGTATTTGGCTAAGGTATATGTAAACTTCCGACTTCAACTGTAGATATGGATAAAGTGACTAGACAGGGTAGATAATAAAAAGTACAGTGTCATGTTTTTAGCATGTTCATTAGTTTAAGAACGAAGGGAGAAATACATTGACTTTAGCAAAGTACTGTATACAGTATTCTCTATGGTCGTAGGTTGTCAAATTGCACATATCATTGGAAACATGATCAACTGTACCATATAACAAACTATGCCATTTCGGTACATCAAAAAATAAAAACTAATCTAAAAGACGAATTAGTATAAACACAATGTCCGGGCTGTATTTTCCAATTGCAAAGAGCTGCAAAAGCTGCCGTGTGTGTACGCATGTCTTACCTATACGAATATTAAGGAACAAATACCCTTCCCCGTCTCCTCTCCCTCCTTCCCAGTCTTCCATCCATCCTTTCTCCTCAACTCACCTTTCCTCTCTCCTTTTCAATGAGGATGGCTTCTTTTCCATAATAAAGTGATACATGTGGTGAACTAATCCTTGTAAATCTCCTACTCCATTCTGTTTTACACTGTCGGGCTACAGCAGCATACAGGAATTCCTCATTCTAAACTGCACTAAACTGTGAGTAGGGACATTTCCATTTCCAGAGGAGGACAGAAAGGGGGGTTAGCCTACCCATCCGACATTCATGGTACGCCACCCTACTTTTCTCCTCTCACTTCGCAATCACTCTCTCTCTTATTCCTTCTTTCTTATTCCTTTGCTCTCTCTCGCTCTCCCTCATTCCATGTCTCTTCCTCTCTCTCTCAACTCTATATGTATTCAAAATATGTCAATTCATTTATTTATTTATTCCATCCTTTATTTGTTTGTTTATTCATTAACTTCTTTGGGATAGGGGGCAGCATTTTCACTTTTGGATGAATAGCGTGCCCGGAGTGAACTGCCTCCTACTCAGTCCCATATGCTAATGTATGCATATTAGTATTAGTATTGGATAGAGAACACTCTGAAGTTTCTAAAACTTTTTGAATGATGTCTGTGAGTATAACAGAACTCATATGGCAGGCAAAAACCTGAGAAAAAATCCAAACAGGAAGTGGGAAATCCGAGGTTTGTAGTTTTTGAACTCACCCCTATCGAATACACAGTGGGATATGGGTTATTTTGCGCTTCCTAAGGCTTCCACTAGATGTCAACCATCTTTAGAACTTTCTTTCAGGCTACTCATGTGAAGGGGGCTGGATTGGAGCTGTTTGACTAAGGGGTCTGCCTACAGCCTCGTTCTCAGTCACGCGTTTTCACATGAGTGGTATCTCTCGTTCCATTGCTTTTCTACAGACAATGGAATTCTCCGGTTGGAACATTATTGAACTTTTATGATAAAAACATCCTAAAGATTGATTCTATACTTAGTTTGACAAGTTTCTTCGACCTGTAATAAAACCTTTTTAACATTACGTCCGAATGGACCAAATCGCGCTTTTGGATTTGTTTACCAAACGCCCTAACAAAAGACGCTATTGGACATAAATGATGAACATTATCGAACAAAACTAGCATTTATTGTGGAACTGCCATTCCTGGGAATGCATTCTGATGAAGATCATCAAAGGTAAGTAAATATTTATAGTGCTATTTATGAATAATGTTGACTTACCCAACATGGCGAATATTTCTCTGGCTGGTTTGGGCTCTGAGCGACGTTCTCAGATTATGCTTCTTCTGTAAAGTTTTTTTGAAATCTGACACAGTGGTTGCATTAAGGAGAAGTCTATCTTTAATTCTGTCAGTCTTTGGAACCTTGTTTCAGGCTTCTACTGTGAAGGAGGAGAGAATAAGAGATGATTGAGTAAGAGGTCTGGCAGACTGTCATGCGATGAGTCAGGCGTGCGCCCGTGAGAGGTAGCTGCATTCCATTGCATTTCGAAAGACAAAGGAATTCTCCGGTTGAAACATTATTGAAGATTTATGTTAAAAACATCCTAAAGATGGATTCTATACATCGTTTGACATGTTTCTACCAACTGTATCAGAACTGTTTGACTTTTCATCTGGCCTGCGCGTCGTGAATTTGGATTTGTGAAATAAATGCGCAAACAAAAAGGAGGTATTTGGACATAAATTATGGACTTTATCGAACAGAACAAGCATTTATTGTGGAACTGGGATTCCTGGGAGTGCATTCTGATGAAGATCATCAAAGGTAAGTAAATATTTATAATGCTATTTTTGACATATGCGGTCGCATTAAGGAGAAGTTTTATCTAAAGTTTCATGCATTACACTTGTATCTTTTATCAATGTTTATTATGAGTATTTCTGTAAATTGATGAGGCTCTCTGCAAAATCACCGGATGTTTTGGAAGCAAAACATTACTGAACATAATGCGTCAATGTAAACTGAGATTTTTGGATATAAATATGAACTTTATCAAACAAAACATACATGTATTGTGTAACATGCGGTCCTATGAGTGTCATCTGATGAAGATCATCAAAGGTTAGTGATTCATTTTATCTCTATTTCTGCTTTATGACTCCTCTCTTTGGCTGGAAAAATGGCTGTGTTTTTCTGTGACTAGGTACTGACCTAACATAATCATTTGGTTTGCTTTCGTCCTAAAGCCTTTTTGAAATCGGACACTGTGGCTGGATTAACAAGTTTATCTTTATAATGGTGTAAAATACTTGTATGTTTGAGGAATTTTAATTATGATATTTCTGTTGTTTGAATTTGGCGCCCTGCACTTTCACTGGCTGTTGTCATATTGATCCCGTTAGCGGGATCTCAGCCGTAAGAAGTTAATTCATTCTCTCTATCTCTCTACATCCCTCTCTCTCTTGTTCTTTCTCTCTGTAAACTGCTAGAAGAAATGGTGATATATAGAACTAAATACGGTTCAATGGCTTGTTTCATTCTGGACTTCAAAAGGTTCTATATAGAATTGCAAAGCACACTTATTTTTAGGAGTGTATGCCTTATTTTCTCTCACTGTCTCTCTCTTACACTTTCCATTTTCCCTCTCTTCTGCAGGTCAAGCAATCGAACCATTGGAGATTCACCTCACTCTCCTCCCTCTCTTTACACTCTTTTTCTCCTCTATAATTCCCTTTTTCCTGCATGACAAAGATGCACTTTCAGACCTGCCTGATGGCTTTGGAAATGTAAGTGGTCTCCTGATTACATGCAGATAAGATAGAACACACACACAGGTCAACAACCCTTACTTTAACCCTAGTGACTTCCCCTCATTATAGAAATCACATCAGGAACAGAGCACTGTGGCTGGAAAGACTTGGCCAGGAGGTCTTGGGGGTTATGGTTCACCTGAATAAATGGTGTCAGTTTTATTTAAATTCCATATGCATGAATGTACTAAATTAAATTGGACCTGATATTTGAAATGAAAATTATCTGAATATAAAAAGGAACGGAACAAATTGTATCTCTGTTACCATCCCAGATAAGATTTTAATCTTAATTGCATTAAGTAATTACATTGTCCGGATTCTGGATTTAAATCCTTACATGTTTTTATAAGTGCCAACAAAAACATTAAACACGCTCACTCTGCTACCACAAACACAACAGAGCACGGTGCGGTAAGCCTTCCTGCCCACCTACACACAAAACATTTGCACAGGCACACACAAACACACCATATGGCAACCATTAAAGAGGGCCTGCACACAACAGTGTGTTTGAACCATTAAATCACACACACACGCATGCACGCACGCACACACACACGAGGTGGCTGGCGGCACCTTGAAGACGGCTTCCAGCCTCCTTTTCAGCTCATTTATCATGTGATTTACTTTAACTTTCACATGTGAGCAGGTGTAAGGTCAAACGACAAGCATTACATTGCAAACGTGGGAGTGTACGTGGCCTACTAGTTCCGTCAACAACACACACACTTCACTGGTGGAACAATGGGCTACAGAGACGTCTCCGACAGCGATAGCAGCTTTGTGTCTGACTACATCCCGAGGGAAAAGAAAATCCTGAGAAAGAATTCCAACAGATCTAATATGTTTCAGCCTTTAACTTCTAGCTACGAAGAAGATGTGAGTTCGGGAAAACTAAGTTCAACCATGCCTGCCCTGCGATGTGTCTGAATGGTATGTAACGTTATGTAGCCTAGCTAGCTAACATCGACAGACCCATTCACTTTTCCACATTTTGTTATGTTACAGCCTTATTCTAAAAGGGATTAAATAAAAATGTTTCCTCATCAATCTACACACAATACCCAATAATGACCAAGCAAAAACAGTTTTTTAGAAATGTTTGCAAATGTTTTCAAAATAAAAAACATAAGTATTCAGACCCTTTGCTATGAGGTTAGACATTTTGCTCAGGTGCATCCTGTTTCCATTGATCATCCTTGACATGTTTCTACAACTTGATTGGAATCCGCCTGTGGAAAAAATAATTGATTGGACATGATTTGGAAAGGCACACCTGTCTATATAAGGTCCCACATCTGGGGAAGGGTAGCAAAAAATGTCTGCACCATTGAAGGTCCCCAAGAACACAGTGGCCTCCATCATTCATGGAAGAAGTTTGGAACCACCAAGACTCTTCCTAGAGCTGGCCATCCAGCCAAACTGAGCAATCGGGGGAGAACGGACTTGGTCAGAGAGTTGACCAAGAACCCAATGGTCTTTCTGACAGAGCTCTAGAATTCCTCTGTGGAGATGGGGGAAACTTCCAGAAGGACAACCATCTCTTCAGTACTCCACCAATCGGGCCTTTATGGTAGAGTGGCCAGACGGAAGACACTCCTCAGCAAAAGGCACTTGACAGCCCTCTTGAAGTTTGAGAATGAGAAAAAAATTATCTGGTTTGATGAAACTAAGATTGAAATCTTTGGCATGAATGCCGACCGTCACGTCTAGAGGAAACCTGGCATCATCCCTATTGTGAAGCATAGTGATGGGAGCATCATGCTGTGGTGATGTTTTTCAGCGGCAGGGACTGGAAGACTAGTCAGGATCGAGGGAAAGAAAAACAGTGCAGAGTACATAGAGATCCTTGATGAAAACCTGCTCCAGAGCGCTCAGTCTGTCACTATGGTTCACTTTCCAACAGGACAACGACCTTAAGCACACAGTCAAAACAACGCAGGAGTGGCTTCGGGCAAGTCTCTGAATGTCCTTGAGTGGCCCAATCATAGCCCGGACTTGAATCCGATCAAACATCTCTGGAGAGCTTGAGAGGATCTGCAGAGAAGAATGGGAAAAACTCCAATACAGTTGTGCCAAGCTTGCAGCGTCATACCCAAGAAGAATCGATGCTGTTATTGCTGCCAAAGGTGCTTCAACAAAGTACTGAGTAGAGGGTCTGAATAGTTATGCAAATGTAATATTTCAGTTTTTGTTTTTTATTTTTTTGCTTCGTCAATATGAGGTATTGTGTGTAGATGATGAAGATACATTTTAGAATAAGGCTGTAACTGAATAAATTGTGGAAAAAGTCAAGGGTCTGAATACTTTGCGAAGGCACTGTATGTCCATACAGTGCCTTGCGAAAGTATTCGGCCCCCTTGAACTTTGCGACATTTTGCCACATTTCAGGCTTCAAACATAAAGATATAAAACTGTATTTTTTTGTGAAGAATCAACAACAAGTGGGACACAATCATGAAGTGGAACGACATTTATTGGATATTTCAAACTTTTTTAACAAATCAAAAACTGAAAAATTGGGCGTGCAAAATTATTCAACCCTTTTACTTTCAGTGCAGCAAACTCTCTCCAGAAGTTCAGTGAGGATCTCTGAATGATCCAATGTTGACCTAAATGACTAATAATGATAAATACAATCCACCTGTGTGTAATCAAGTCTCCGTATAAATGCACCTACACTGTGATAGTCTCAGAGGTCCGTTAAAAGCGCAGAGAGCATCATGAAGAACAAGGAACACACCAGGCAGGTCTGAGATACTGTTGTGAAGAAGTTTAAAGCCGGATTTGGATACAAAAAGATTTCCAAAGCTTTAAACATTCCAAGGAGCACTGTGCAAGCGATAATATTGAAATGGAAGGAGTATCAGACCACTGCAAATCTACCAAGACCTGGCCGTCCCTCTAAACTTTCAGCTCATACAAGGACAAGACTGATCAGAGATGCAGCCAAGAGGCCCATGATCACTCTGGATGAACTGCAGAGATCTACAGCTGAGGTGGGAGACTCTGTCCATAGGACAACAATCAGTCGTATATTGCATAAATCTGGCCTTTATGGAAGAGTGGCAAGAAGAAAGCCATTTCTTAAAGATATCCATAAAAAGTGTTGTTTAAAGTTTGCCACAAGCCACCTGGGAGACACACCAAACATGTGGAAGAAGGTGCTCTGGTCAGATGAAACCAAAATTGAACTTTCTGGCAACAATGCCAAATGTTATGTTTGGCGTAAAAGCAACACAGCCCATCACCCTGAACACACCATCCCCACTGTCAAACATGGTGGTGGCAGCATCCTGGTTTGGGCCTGCTTTTCTTCAGCAGGGATAGGGAAGATGGTTAAAATTTTTGGGAAGATGGATGGAGCCAAATACAGGACCATTCTGGAAGAAAAGCTGATGGAGTCTGCAAAAGACCTGAGACTGGGACAGAGATTTGTCTTCCAACAAGACAATGATCCAAAACATAAAGCAAAATCTACAATGGAATGGTTAAAAATAAACATATCCAGGTGTTAGAATGGCCAAGTCAAAGTCCAGACCTGAATCCAATCGAGAATCTGTGGAAAGAACTGGAAACTGCTGTTCACAAATGCTCTCCATCCAACCTCACTGAGCTCGAGCTGTTTTGCAAGGAGGAATGGGAAAAATGTCAGTCTCTCGATGTGCAAAACTGATAGAGACATACCCCAAGCAACTTACAGCTGTAATCGCAGCAAAAGGTGGCGCTACAAAGTATTAACTTAAGGGGGCTGAATAATTTTGCACGCCCAATTTTTCAGTTTTTGATTTGTTAAAAAAGTTTGAAATATCCAATAAATGTCGTTCCACTTCATGATTGTGTCCCACTTGTTGTTGATTCTTCACAAAAAAATACAGTTTTATATCTTTGTTTGAAGCCTGAAATGTGGCAAAAGGTCGCAAAGTTCAAGGGTGCCGAATACTTTCGCAAGGCACTGTATCTACCTCAATTACCTTGTTCCCCTGCACATCGACTCGGTACTTCAGGAAACAGCAGAGGGAACACCCCCCCATCCACATCGATGGAACAGTAGTGGAGAGGGTAGCAAGTTTTAAGTTCCTCGGCATACACATCACAGACAAACTGAATTGGTCCACTCACACAGACAGCATCGTGAGGAAGGCGCAGCAGCGCCTCTTCAACCTCAGGAGGCTGAAGAAATTCGGCTTGTCACCAAAAGCACTCAGAAACTTCTACAGATGCACAATCGAGAGCATCCTGGCGGGCTGTATCACCGCCTGGTATGGCAACTGCACCGCCCTCAACCGTAAGGCTCTCCAGAGGGTAGTGAGGTCTGCACAACGCATCACCGGGGGCAAACTACCTGCCCTCCAGGACACCTACACCACCCGATGCTACAGGAAGGCCATAAAGATCATCAAGGACATCAACCACCCGAGCCACTGCCTGTTCACCCCGCTGTCATCCAGAAGGCGAGGTCAGTACAGGTGCATCAAAGCTGGGACCGAGAGACTGAAAAACAGCTTCTATCTCAAGGCCATCAGACTGTTAAACAGCCACCACTAACATTGAGTGGCTACTGCCAACACACTGTCAATGACATTGACTCTACTCCAGCCACTTTAATAATGGGAATTGATGGGAAATGATGTAAATATATCACTAGCCACTTTAAACAATGCTACCTTAGATAATGTTACTTACCCTACATTATTCATCTCATATGCATACGTAGATACTGTACTCTATATCATCGACTGCATCCTTATGTAATACATGTATCACTAGCCACTTTAACTATGCCACTTGGTTTACATACTCATCTCATATGTATATACTGTACTCGATATCATCTACTGTATCTTGCCTATGCTGCTCTGTACCATCACTCATTCATATATCCTTATGTACATATTCTTTATCCCCTTACACTGTGTATAAGACAGTAGTTTTTTTGGAATTGTTAGATTACTTGTTCGTTATTACTGCATTGTCGGAACTAGAAGCACAAGCATTTCGCTACACTCGCATTAACATCTGCTAACCATGTGTATGTGACAAATAAAATTTGATTTGATTTGATACTGATACCCAGTCTATATAGCCAAGTTATCATTATTCATGTATTTATTCCTCTGGTTATTATCTTCATCTACTTTTTCTACTTTCTCTCTGCATTGTTGGGAATATTCCGTGAGCAAGCATTTCCTTCATTGTTAGTCTACACATGTGACAAATTAAAATTGGATTTGATTGACACTTATACTCCCACAAACATAATTAGAAAGCAATAAATACACTATTAAACCACAGATCTGAACGTATCACAACACTGTTTTTCTTCTCCATATTTTTACTGGGTGATTACATGGCTTTGATGGTTACTCCCACCCTGCATCGGCAACACCTCCTTCAATCAAATTTCATCGGGAGTGTAACGGTGGAGGGAGGGGGGAATATTTGGTGATGTTTCTGCGAGTTAGGGAGGCATAGCATTAAGATAACTGAGACATTGCTTACGTTTCCTCTAGGAGAGGTGGGGGAAGGAGCGCCAACTACCTCGCAGAGTTTTCACAAATAACATTATCATCAAAGGGATGAGTTCCTAGAAACCATCTGATCAAGCTGCATCACACTCCACTGTAACAAGCCACACACACACACCCAGGCAGATACGCACACACACACTGAGGAAAGCATGTACGTACACAAACACACACACACACCAGAGCTCCCCTTTCACACCCCTGTACATTGGTATCCTCCCAGTGTTTCTGGGGGAAATGGTTTTCTTCAATGGGACCTTGTCCACCACTACTACGTACTACTACTACCAAAATATCAAAGGAGACTGTGACGGCAGCTAACACACTGAACACTCAATGTCAAATAGAGGGAAGAAAGACATCACATAACCTATTGAACTCATCTGCAATGTATTACAACATTTTCAAACAGATCTAATTTGGTTCAAACATTGCATCACGCGAAGTCCACTGACCCATTTCACAGCCATTCATCGCCTAAAACAGATTAGAAGTCACTAGTCAGCCATTGTCTTTCTGCATCTAGCCCACTGCTCATCCCCTCTCGTCCCTTTCTACTCTTCTTATTCTCTCTCCACTCATTCGCTCCTTCTCTAATCCCCTCTCTCCCCTCATCCACTCACTCCTCTTGTTATCCCTCTTTCTTCTCATCCTCTCTCCGCTTGCCAGAGATTGCATTTTGTGAAATGTATGAGTAGCCTGTAGAGAATACACACACTGGACACACACTGGTGCAGGGAGGCAACAGCTCACATAACCACCAACTAACCAACCAACTGGCAGGCCCTAAAACACCCACACCCACATCCAAGCAAGCACACACGGCGGCAAAGGGACACACACACACATATTGGTGCAGGGAGGCAAGAGCTCACACAGTTCTACAATCACCAACAAACCAATCAACTGCCAACCCCTGAAAAAAACGCACACACATGCAAAGATGAACTTATTGAGGTCTCTATTTCCATGGCAACACAGAATAGTTGAAATGATGTTCCCTTCCCAGTTGACAGGGATTGGCCGTATCACGGCACAGATTGGCACTTTGCGGCTTGTTACTAAGGGTGTGTTTAATGAACGGGCACTGCTGAGAGAGAGAGAGCGAGATAGAGAGCGAGAGAGCAGATGGCTGAACACTCCAGAATCACCACTTTGAAGAAAAACCCCAACCCACACTCCACAACCACAACCACACTCGGAAATATTGATTTGAAAGACTGGGAGAAAAAAAAAGATCCTGGCTGCTGATGAATAAGTAAGTAATGGATAAAATTGACTAAATCAAAGGCCATTCAAACTTAATTTGATACAGTCTTGTTCATGATTCAGTGGACCATTTCTCTTTCAATGAGTAAAATAGTGAAATATGATGACGTCTCGAATGTCCAACGGTCCATTATTACGTGTTTACAAGCCTCATTCCATCTTCGAAATCGAGTCGCAGACTTATGTCACAATAGGCCGCAGCTTCTTTGCAGCTTCGCTGCTTTGTTACAAAAGAATGAGATTGCACACTTTACAGCCTGTTGCTCTCTCTTTTTAATGCTGATTTAGAGAAAGAGCTGCAAAATCTGGACCCTCTCTTTCTTCCCTCTCTTTGTTGCAACCCGTATAATCACCTGGGCTAGACAATCTGGACCCTCTCTTTCTAAAAGTATCAGCTGAAATTGTTGCAACCCCTATTACTAGCCCGTTCAACCTCTCATATTTATCGTCTTGAGATCCCTAAAGATTGTAAAGCTGCCACAGTCATCCCCCTCTTCAAAGGGGGAGACACTCTAGACCCAAACTGTTATAGACCTATATCCATCCTGCCCTACCTTTCTAAAATCTTCAAAAGCCAAGTTAACAAACATATCACCGACCATTTCGAATCCCACCGTACCTTCTCCACTATGCAATCTGGTTTCCGAGCTGGTCATGGGTGCACCTCAGCCACGCTCAAGGTCCTAAACGATATCATAACCGCCATCGATAAAAGACAGTACTGTGCAGCCGTCTTCATTGACAGAGTCAAAAGCCTTGGCCAGGTCGATCACCACATTCTTATCGGCTGACTCAATAGCCTTGGTTTCTCTAATGAATGCCTCGCCAGGTTCACCAACTACTTCTCAGATAGAGTTCAGTGTGTCAAATTGGAGGGCCTGTTGTCCAGACCGCTGGTAGTCTCTATGGGGGTGCCACAGGGTCCAATTCTCGGGCTGACTCTTTTCTCTGTATATATCAATTATATCGCTCTTGCTGCTGGTGATTCTCTGATCTACCTCTACGCAGACGACAACATTCTATATACATCTGTACCTTCTTTGGACATTGTGTTAACAATCCTCCAATGGAGCTTCAATGCTATACAACTCTCTTTCCATGGCCTCCAACTGCTTTTAAATGCTAGTAAAACTAAATGCATGCTATTCAACCGATTGTTGCCTGCACCCACCCGCCCGACTAGCATCACTACTCTGGACGGTTCTGACTTAGAATATGTGGACAACTACAAATACCTAGGTGTCTGGTTAGACTGTAAACTCTCCTTCCAGACTCACATAAGCAACTCCAATCCAAAATTAAATCTAGTATTGGCTTCTTATTTCGCAACATAGCCTCCTTCGCACATGCTGCCAAACATACCCTCGTAAAACTGACTATCCTACCGTTCCTTGACTTCGGTGATGTCATTTACAAAATAGCCTCCAACACTCTACTCAGTAAACTGGATGTAGTCTATCACAGTGCCATACATTTTGTCACCAAAGCCCCGTATACTACCCACCACTACGACCTGTATGCGCTCGTTGGCTGGCCTTCACTACATATTCGTCGCCAAACCCACTGGCTCCAGGTCATCTATAAGTCTTTGCCAGGTAAAGCCCCACCTTATCTCAGCTCACTGATCACCATAGCAACACCTGCCTGTAGAACACACTTTATCAGGTATATGTTACTGCTAATCCCCAAAGCAAACACTTACTTTGGCCGCCTTTCCTTCCAGTTCTCTGCTGCAAATGACTCGAACAAATTGAAAATATCACTGAAGCTGGAGTCTTACATCTCCCTCTCTAACTTTAAGCATCAGCTGTCTGAGCAGCTTACCGATCACTGTACATGTACACACCACTGTACCTGTACACAGCAATCTGTAAATAGCACACCCAACTACCTCATCCCCATATTGTTATTTATCCTCTTGCTCTATTGCACCCCATTACCTCTACTTGCACATCATCTGCACATCTATCACTCCAGCGTTAATGCTAAATTGTAATTATTTCACCTCTTTGGCCCATTGCCTTGCCTCCCCACTCTTCTACATTTGCACACACTGTACATAGATTTTTCTATTGTGTTATTGACTGTACGTTTGTTTATGTATAACTCTGTGTTGTTGTTTTTGTCACACTGCTTTGCTTTATCTTGGCCATGTCGTAATTGTAAATGAGATCTTGTTCACAACTGGTCTACCTGGTTAAATAAAGGTGAATAAAAAATAAAAAATTAAAAAATAATAATAGAGACCAATTGACACTGATTTAGACTTTCTGACTCTGTTTAGACTCAACATAACATTCATTTATACATACTGACACTGATTAAGACTATTTATATATATATATATACACAGTATCAGCCGATGTAACAAGGGCTATATAAAAACATTTGATTTGATTTGAATGCGCCATCAGTCTTCCAAGCCTTTGTAGACGAGATTTTCAGGGACCTGCACAGGCAGGGTGTAGTGGTGTAAATTGATGACATTTTGATATACTACGCTACACGCGCCGAGCATGTGTCTCTGGTACGCAGGGTGCTTGGTCGCCTGTTGGAGCATGACCTGTACGTCAAGGCTGAGAAATGCCTGTTCTTTCAACAGTCCGCCTCCGTCCTAGGGTATCGCATTTCCACCTCTGGGGTGGAGATGGAGAGTGACCGCATTTCAGCCATGCATAATTGACCGACTCCCACCACGGTAAAGGAGGTGCAGTGGTTCTTAGGGTTTGCCAACTACTACCGGAGGTTTATCCGGGGTTTTGTTCAGGTAGTGGCTCCCATTACCTCACTGCTGAAGGGGGACCCGGTTCGACTGCAGTGTTCAGCTGGGGCGGACGGCTTTTGGTCACCCGAGTGCTCTGTTTACCTCGGCTCCCGTGCTGGCTCATCCTGATCCCTCCTTGGCGTTCATAGTGGAGGTGGACGCATCCGAGGCTGGGATAGCAGCTGTGCTCTCCGATGCTCCGCCCCTGTGCCTTCATCTCAAAGAAGCTCAGCCCGGCGGAGCGAAACTATGACGTGGGGGACAGGGAGCTGTTGGCTGTTGTCAAGTCCTTGAAGGCGTGAAGACATTGGCTTGAGGGGGCTAGACATCGTTTTCTCATCTGGACTGACCACCGCAATCTGGAGTACATCCGGGCAGCAAGGAGACTGAACCCTCGCCAGGCAAGGTGGGCCATGTTTTTCCCCCGTTTAGTGTTTACCCTTTCCTACAGACCAGGCTCCCAGAATGTGAAGGCAGACGCATTGTCCCGGCTGTATGACACAGAGGAGCGGCCCATGGATCTCACTCCCATACTCCCTGCCTCCTGCCTAGTGGCTCCTAGGCACCTGCCCAGAGGTAAGCTACAACCTTTACCCATTCCACAGCGGCCTTGGTCACACCTGTCGGTGGATTTTCTGACTCATCTTCCACTCTCACAGGGTAACACCGCGAATCTGGTCGTTGTGGATTGTTTCTCTAAGTCCTGTCGTCTCCTCCCTCTGCCCGGTCTCCCTACGGCCCTACAGACTGCGGAGGCCTTATTTACACACGTCTTCTGGCACTACGGGGTGCCTGAGGATATAGTGTGTGATCGGGGTCCCCAGTTCACGTCTAGGGTCTGGACGGCGTTCATGGAACGTCTGGGGTTCTCGATCAACCTTACTTCAGGGTTTCACCCCCAGAGTAATGGGCAGGTGGAGAGAGTGAACCAGGAAGTGGGAAGGTTTCTGCGGTCTTATTACCAGGACGGGCCGTCCTATTACCAGGACGGGCCGGGGGAGTGGGCAGCATTCGTGCCCTGGGCGGAGATGGTGCAGAACTCGCTTCGCCACTCCTCCACTAAGCTCTCTCCCTTCCAGTGCGTACTGGGGTACCAGACTGTTCTTGCGCCTTGGCATCAGTCAGACCGAGGTTCCTGCGGTGGACGGCTGGTTCAGGCGCGCGGGGGAGACATGGGAAGCTGTCCGTGTTCACCTTCAGCAGGCCGTGATGCACGAAAAGGAGAACGCAGATCGCCACAGCAGTGTGGCCCCGGTGTTCGGACCAGGGCCCGGGTCTGGCTCTCGACCCGAAACTTGCCCCTCCACCTGCCCTGCCGGAAGCTGGGTCCACAGTTTGTGGGGCAATTTAAAGTCCTGAGGAGAGTGAACAAGGTTTGTTATATAGGTTACAGCTTCCAGCCGATTACCGTGTTATCCCCTCGTTCCATGTGTCTCTCCTCAGGCCGGTGGTGGCTGGCCCGCTCCAGGAGTCTGAGGTGTGGGAGCTTCCTCTGCCCCCTCTAGACATCGGGGGGGGGGCCGGCATACTCCGTTCGCTCCATACTTGATTTGAGGCGTCGGCGAGGGTTCTTCAGTATCTCATGGAGTGGGAAGGGTACGGTCTGGAGGAGAGGTGCTGTGTTCCGGTCGATGATGTGTTGGACCCTTCAATGCTGCAGGAGTTCCACCGTCTTCGTCCGGATCAGCCTGCGACTCGCCCTCCGGGTCGTCCCCGAGGCCGTTGTCGACGCGCTGCTGGAGAAGTGCATCAAGTGGGGGTACTGTCACGACTTCTGCCGAAGTTGGTCCCTCTCCATGTTCGGGCTGCGTTCGGCAGTCGAAGTCTATCTTCGATTATCACTTGGTAGATAATGCGGTCTGCATTTGATTGTAAGGAATTCTAGGTCAGGTGAACAAAAGGACATGAGTCCTCCTGTATGTTGTTATGATCACACCACGACTCATTAATCGTAAGGCATAAACCCCCTCCCTTCTACTTACCAGAGAGATGTTTGTTTCTGTCGGCGCGATGCGTGAAGAAACCAGGATTGCTGTACCGACTATTATAACGTATCCTGAGTGAGCAATGTTTCCGTGAAATAGCGAATGTTACAATCTCTGATGTTTCTCTGGAAGGCAACCCTTGCTCGGATTTTGTCTACCTTGTTGTCACGAGACTGGACATTGGCTAGTAGTATACTCTGGAGCAGTGAGGGATGTGCCCGTCTATGGAGCCTGACCTGAAGACCGCTCCATCTGCCCCTTCTGCGGCAGCGTTGTTTTGGGTCACCTACTGGGATCTGATCCATTGTCCTGGGTGATGGACCAAACAGAGGATCCGCTTCGGGAAAGTCGTATTCCTGGTCGTAATGTTGGTAAGTTGACATTGCTCTTATATCCAATAGTTACTCCCGGCTGTATGTAATAAGACTTAAGATTTCCTGGGGTAACAGTGTAAGAGATAATACATAAAAAAACTAAATACTGCACAGTTTCCTAAGAACGCGAAGTTGGGCAACCATCTCTGTCGGCACCATCACGATCAATTTGGCATATGATTTGTGAGCCTATACTTAAGTTTTTGCTACTTTAACACACATAAGTGAATTTGTCCCAATAATTTTGTCTGGACTATGTACAAAAAGTGTAACCTCAATTTAAAGCTGACAGTCTGCACTTTAACCTCATATTCATATTTCAAATCCAAATTTATGGCATTTACAGCCGAAGGTAAAAAATGCTTCACTGTCCCAATAATTAGGGCACTGTACATCTCATAAATATTATTGATAAATATCATCATATCATAAACATTGCCATATATTCACTTCCTTCTAAAATGGTCTAATTCTAACCAACCGTTGAAATACTAGGCTACCCATGTGGTATTCTGATTATGTTCCTAGGCAACAACAATATCACCATACCCGGGTCAAAAACTCCTTCACAAGCAGCTGCATTAAGGCATTCATTGACTGACGGTTGTTTTGTTTTCAAAATGTAATTACACATCTAACTATCGCATGACTAGGATAAATGTTCCCCCCTCTCATTTTTGGGTAAACAACATGCTCATTAAGATGCTAATTTACCCAGCAGGACCAGGAAGTTGCAAAAAATACTCTAAATCTGAAGGTCTCTCTCTCTCTTTTCCCCGCTGTCTACACACACACACACACACACACACACACACACACACCCACACACACACACATACACACACACACACACACATACACACACACACACACACGCAGTCAAACAAAGTAAAGCGACTTTGGGAGCAGCGGGGCATGACAGACTCCCACTACATGTGATCTGTGCTTTAACATGACAACACTGTTGTTCAGACACACGCCTGAAGGTATCGCGGCCCATCCTGTGGCATCCTTGCTAGCCTGCTACCTCCCCTCTCATCTCATGTCTCTCAATTCTGTCCCCCTCACCCCTCTCCTTCCTCCATCACTTCTATATTGTCTCCTCTTATTGTTCCCCCCTCCCTCCCTCCCTCCCTCTTATCTCATATCCCCACTCACCGCTCTCCTGTCTCCATATCATCCCTCTACCCCATCCTCAGCCATCTCCTCACCTCTCTCTCCTGCCCCCTTCATCCCTCTCCTGTCCTCCGTTCTCAACCCGGTCCCCATGGCTCAGAGGGACCATGGCAGACAGGCAGACAGGTAGACAGGTGAGTGTAAACAATTAATAAATGTGGTGACACCTCTACATCTGCCAGGCCCAACACACGGAGGGATGGGAGGGGAGCTGTCACATACACAACAGAGCTGCCCCAGACACACAGAGGGAGATACTGAGACAAAACACAGAAAAACATGAGGAGACAGGGATGCCCGCACAAACACACACACACTTGATACAGAGACAAAACACAGAATAACACACAGGGATGCGCACACACATATATAAACACACACACACGGAGATACAGAGACAAAACACAGAATAACACACAGGGATGCACAAACACACACACACGGAGATACAGAGACAAAACACAGAATAACACACAGGGATGCACAAACACACACACACAGGGATGCACACACACACACATATAAACACCCACACAAACGGAGATACAGAGACAAAACACAGAATAACACACAGGGATGCACAAACACACACACACGGAGATACAGAGACAAAACACAGAATAACACACAGGGATGCACACACACACACACACGGAGATACAGAGACAAAACACAGAATAACACGTAGGGATGCACAAACACACACACACAGAGATACAGACACAAAACACAGAATAACACACAGGGATGCACACACACACACATATAAACACCCACACAAACGGAGATACAGACACAAAACACAGAATAACACATAGGGATGCACAAACACACACACACGGAGATACAGAGACAAAATACAGAATAACACACAGGGATACACACACACACACATATAAACACCCACACACACGGAGATACAGAGGCAAAACACAGAATAACACACAGGGATGAGCACACACACACTTGATACAGAGACAAAGCACGTACAGACATAACACACAGGGATGCTTTTTTATTCAGACGTTCTACTGTTAACCGACCAGCAAAATATACGTTTTTGCAACACGGGTTTTGAACCCCAAAATAAACACCCACACACACGGAGATACAGAGGCAAAACACAGAATAACACACAGTTTATATTGTTAATTTCTGTTCTTTTTTAAACCTCTAAAATCTGTATTTTTTTGCATTTAGCTGGACACTAAATTACTTCACCAATCAGTGCAGATAGAGCAGCTTGCTGTGAAGTGGATAAGCGATTTAATCTGTATAGGAAAGTTGTTAAGAGCAAATTGTATTTTTTGCCGTAACAGCATGGTTTAATCATAATGAAAGACAAACACACACACTGTGCTGCCAGTCACAGTCTAGGGTGCAAGATGCAACTGAAATTTTAAGGGTGAGGAGAGAGCGAGAGAGAGTGAAGGAAGCTTGCCTTGAAGCTCTAGGCATCTTGTTATGACATGCATTATCTGAATTAGGCCCACAGAATTATACCTACGGAGGAGTGGCTTCTATGGAGCAACTTTGAATGTCTTTGAACTACCGATATGGTTTAACGTTGAACCAGAGCTTGGGTGTGCAGAGCAGCACTAGAATTAAAAAAACACGTCTTGCCTTTTTGTAGTTAATAAATCCAATATCAAACGTGATATCTATACCATTATTAGCATTGACAAAGTCAGTCCATTTTTCCCTAATTAAACATCTTACCCTAATCTCTGCATTATGCTTGTAATGTCGTTGGTAGGCTACAGCAACCTATGCTTCAGAGGGGAGGGGCAGGAAGTCTACTCACACATCACCCACTAGCAAAGATTTCCAGCTGGCAGGCAGACGCTGGAATAATGTCGCATTCACGTGCTAATCGGAACTGAAATGCTCTACTTACTAACTGGTTGTAGTTATACACGTGCCGCATTCAACCAGTAAGCAAGTAAAAAAAAAAAAACATCTGACTAGCATGTGAGTGCTGCATACATTTCTGAGAGAGAGAGAGTGAGGTCTTTGCATGTGCACTTTTTTTAGATTTTCGTGGGACTGGAAAAAATGCTTGCAACGTAAAATAACATTATTAACCGATTCCCATGCTTTTAAAATAATGGTTCTGTTCTGGAACAGTAGAGATCACTTTCGTTTTCAGTTCGGGTTCTGTTCCTCAAATAACGTAGTTACAGTATGTTCCAGTTTTCAGTTCTATTCTCTGAACCGGCTCCAACCCTTGATACACACACGGAGATTCAGAACAAAATCCCAGAAAGAAACACACTGGACACACACACTTTTGACACACAGGAGGCCAGTGACAGTCCCAAGCAGATGTGTGTTATCGACTAACTACTCAAGTCACACAGTCTCTACTGACTCTATGGTGGACTGTATGGGTTCCTTGCATCCAATGCTAATGTTGATATTAATATTGGCAACATTAAGCACATGCATTGTTTTGCCCTATTCATTTAAAATACATTTTGCAGTCCTCTGCCTCTAGAAAAAAATGAAGTACAACACGAGGGAAGAGGTCATGGGTTGTACAATGAGGCAATGGATTTAGTGTAGCTAAATGGATATGAGGGAAGGTGACATAATTTCTCAAAGTCAATCTTAAATTAATCATTGTATATTATCAGCATGCTGGAGAGGTTCCAACAAACTTGATGCACCATAGTGAACGTCTGTCAGGAGCTCTAAAGGGGCAGTCCTGTTTAGTTCTCTAATATACTGCAGACAAGTCATATTTGCATGAGTTAGCTTATTAATAATTAATTAATCATTAACGTTTGCTTCATGCTTGGGACCAACCAATACTGGGTCATACATGTAATGTATCTCACGAGGTTTCTTCTCTCTAAGCTGAGACCTTGAAACTGAGATATCCCTTTCTCTTAACAAGGTTTTGGGTGTACTGACAAAATTGCAGACACTGATGATGAGGATGTGTTCAATCAGTCACGTGCAAGTACACAAAATTTGGTTTATAGAAAAGCAAAAACATAGAAAATCATAAATAGAAAAGCACCAACATAACAATTTCAATCACACCATTCTTTAAAAAGTTAACTTAGCCTATCTGAGTATAATAATTAAAGTGTGTTAAAAATAATTTATTATTTCTGAGCCACTCTTCTTTGTACATTGGTCAGTGACCTTTGGATAAAGCTCACTGAAAAGAACAGAGAAGCTAGTGATCTGTATCTCCTTATTAACATGTTCAACTTAGCGATGTCAGAGTTCATCAGTTAACTCAAGTTAACTTTTTGTCATTTTAGTGCACTTTTTGATTGCATTTTCTGAAAACAATCAAAATACACTGAAAACATCCAAAATACATCATCTATACAGCTAAAAACAAAAATGCAATATCAGAACAAGTTGACTTCGAGTTTAAAGAAAGTGTGTATCAGTTTACCTGATTTTGCTAACCATTACTTGAATTTGCGATTAATCAAAGGCTTAATAACAAGGGTGTCCATGTATGCCGATGACTCAAGTTTTATATTAAGTCCACAAGCTAGATCCCTGCAATGTCTCATTGAAGATCTAGATAACTTTTCTGTACTGTCTGGACCAAAACCTAATTATGATAAGTGTACAATATTACGTATTGGATCCTTAAAAAATACAACTTTTACATTACCCTGAAGTTTACCTATAAAATGGGCTGACGGTGAAGTAGACATAATTGGTATTCATATCACAAAATATATCAAATGAGCTCTCCACAATGAATTTCAGTAGAAAACTTGCAATCCTGCAACCATGAAGAGGTAAATACCTGTGTATTTATGGAAAGATTACGCTGATTAAATCCTCAGCCATATCTTAGTCTACTCACTTACTTATGACTCTGCCTACTCCGTTTTTCAAATCATATGAGCAAAAATGATTTTACTTTATCTGGGACTGGTCTGTCTGCCCAATATAAAGGATCAAAACTAAAAACAGCATGAATAGTTTCATTTGAGGACCAGGATGTTGACAGCTGTGCCATACAGATTGCAAAATAGTTGGGAAGAGATTTTTGATGTACCGATTCCATGGTATGGGATGTATGAGTTGATATATAAAATGACGCAAGATTCAAGACTTTGTGCTTTTCAGCTAAAATTATTATATAGAATTCTTGCCACCAACAAAATGGTGAATATTTGGGGAATACAATCATCGAAGTTGTGCAGATTTTGTTGTGAGGATACAGCCTGTTTCTGGTCTCAGGTTCAGGATTGTCTGAAAAAGCATTACAATGATCTAAAATTAACCCTAGAAATAGTACTGTTTGGAGGTCTGGAGAGACCGGGTCAGTCAATTACTAATATACTAATACTCGTATTAAAAGTTCTTATCTTCAACTCACAATCTGTGGATTCTATTTGATTAGATAGATTGAAATTGTATGTTAAACATCACAGCAGAGTTGAAAGAGATATGGTGCGTAGAAATACGAAGAG
Organism: Oncorhynchus tshawytscha; assembly: GCF_018296145.1. Lineage (NCBI taxonomy): Eukaryota > Metazoa > Chordata > Actinopteri > Salmoniformes > Salmonidae > Oncorhynchus > Oncorhynchus tshawytscha. The sequence goes on along the minus strand of NC_056454.1, from coordinate 2,543,381 downwards.
GGTGGCCAGCAGAGATTGCTGGGATGGGCTGAGGGAAGCTGAGGACTGGGGTGTGGAATTGGAGACAAGTGGGATGGGCTGAGGGAAGCTGAGGGTTGGGATGTGGAATTGGAGACAAGTGGGATGGGCTGAGGGAAGCTGAGGGTTGGGAAGTGGAATTGGAGACAAGTGGGATGGGCTGAGGGAAGCTGAGGGTTGGGAAGTGGAATTGGAGACAAGTTGGAGTGGAGTTTCTGGGAGGGGTATAGAATGACAGTCGAAGATAAAAGTAAAAATAAAATAGTCAAAATAAAACATAACAAAATGTAAGTTTCAATGACAATGAGGGGCAGTATTGTTACAGTTTATGCCGGTTTGCCTGAGGCCGTGAAGATGTTTGTACATTTGCATGTACCCACACTCTCATTCAAATGCACACATGTGCACATACAGAGACAGACACACACACGTAAATCGTGCCATACCTGCAATCAAACATATTCAGTTGGCTGTTAAGATTTTTGTTGTCCTGGATGTCTTTTGTTTTTTGCATTGTTGTTTTCTGTTTTCCTGTCTCTTGTTAATTTGGTTGGTTGTTGGTGTGTTGAGGGGGGGTCGTCTTGGGGTGGGGAATGGAATTATTTTATTATTTCTCGGAGGGGGGGGGGTTCTCACAGATGGTTGAGCGGCAGCTCTTGGGGAACTGTGGGGTGGATCTTGGAAGTAAGTTCACTTTAAAGTTAAAGAAAGTGTGTATCAGTTTACCTGATTTTGCTAGCAATTACTTAGGACATACAGTAATAAAATCTTAAATTACAGCTACTTTCGAATTTGCGATTAATCATCCAGGCTGCATCACATCCGGCTGGATTGGGTGTCCCATAGGGCAGAGCACAATTGTTCATAGTGTCGTCCAGGTTTGGCCGTGGTAGGCCGTCATTGTATATAAGAATTTGTTCTTAACTGGCTTGCCTAGCTAAAGAAAAGGTTAAATAAATAAATAAATAAATAAATAAATAAAATAATGCAATAAACACGATTACATTTGAAACATTTGACATCCCTACTTGAGAAATGTGAAAATGAACATGTGAAAGTGTAGTGGAGATAAGTCATTCATGGTCACATGATGAGGTAGCCTCATTTGTGTAACGGTTTTCTTGTGGTGAAGGAGAGGCACACCAAAACGCAGCGTGGTTATATTGATTCATGTTTAATTTAAAAAAAGATAAACACGAACACTACAAAACAATAAACGTGGAAAACCAAAAACAGCCCTATCTGGTGCAAAACACAGAGACAGGAACAATCACCCACAAACACACAGTGAAACCCAGGCTACCTTAGTATGATTCTCAATCAGAGACAACCTAATGACACCTGCCTCTGATTGAGAACCGTACTAGGCCGAAACATAGAAATCCCCAAATCATAGAAAATCAAACATAGACTGCCCACCCCAACTCACGCCCTGACCATACTAAATAATGACAAAACAAAGGAAATAAAGGTCAGAACGTGACAATTTGCGACTTCAAAACGGCTGTTGGCCATCTTGGTTGAATGGTCAAGATGTTGGCTTCTCCCGTGGGAGACCCAGGTTCTAACAATGGCAGTCACTAAAACATAGATGTGAAACTTGTTTGAAAACCACTCGTCTGAGTCATGTGAAAAATCCATCTGAAATTTCAAAAGTCTCCAAAAACTGCATATTTGTCCTACCAGCTTTCAGTCTCACGTCAGAATTAGACCAATTCATCCATGTTTTTCAAACGTCAGATTTCAAAGTGTTTAGGCATTAACTCAGAATTTTTAAGGTTAAACTCAGGAATTATCTCCCAAATTCTTAAGTTTAGGCATTAACCACAAACGGTTGAGGTAAAGGTTAAGGTTTGGGATAGTTTTAAAACTAAAATATCAAACAACTTTCTATCGCTAGATTCAAACTTGCAATCAGTGGCAGATGCTTACGCCCATCCTCCATCCAGAACACCCAAGCAAAACTCAAAACAAGTATATCTGCATACACGTATACAGTGCCTTCAGAAAGTATTCAGACCCTTTGACTTTTTCCACATTATGTTACAGCCTTATTCTAAAATGTATTAAATACAATTTATCAATCTACACACAATACCCCATAATGACAAAATGCCAACAGGTTGCTCAAAAGTTAGCTAACGTAAAAGAAAATGAAAAACAAAATACGTTATTTAAAGAAGTATTCAGAGCCTTTGCTATGAAACTCGAAATTGAGCTCAAGTGCATCCTGTTTCCATTGATCAGCCTTGAGATGATTCTGGGAGAACCTTGCAGGGCAACCATCTCTACAGCAGTCAACCAATCAGGCCTTTTTTGAAGAGTGGCCAGATGGAAGCCACTCTTCAGTAAAAGGCACATGACAGCCAACTTGGAGTTTGCCGAAAGGCACCTAAAGACTTTCAGACCATGAGAAACAAGATAATTTAGAAAACAGAAAGGAAAACACAGCACACAAATCCTTTGGTCTGATGAAAACAAGATCGAACTCTTTGGCCTGAATGCCAAGCGTCATGTCTGGAGGAAACCTGGCACCATCCCTACGGTGAAGCATTGTGGTGGCAGCGTGATGCGGTAGGGATGTTTTTCAGTGGCAGGGACTGGGATACTAGTCAGTATCGAGTGAAAGATGAACAGAGCAGCAGAGATATCCTTGATGAAAACCTGCTCCAGAGCGCTCAGGACCTCAGACTGGGGTAAAGGTTCACCTTCCAACAGGACAATGACCCTAAGCACACAGCAAAAACAACACAGGAGTGTTTTCGGGACAAGTTTTTGAATGTCCTTGAGTTGGCCAGCCAGAGCCCGGACATGAACCCGATAGAACATCTTTGGAGAGACCTGAAAATAGCTGTACAGCAACGGTCTCCTAACAATCTGACAGAGTTTGAGAAGATCTGCAGAGATTAATTGGAGAAACTCCCCAAATACAGGTGTGCCAATCGTGTAGCGATTGACTCTAGGCTGTAATCCCTGCCAAAGGTGCTTCAACAAAGTACCAAGTGAAGGGTCTGAATACTTATGTAAATGTGATATTTTTTATAATATATATTTTTTTAATAAATTTGAAACATGTCTAAAAAAGCAGTTTTTACTTTGTCATTATGGGGTATTGTGATATCATTATGGGGTATTGTGATGTCATTTAGGGGTATTGTGATATTCCTACTTCCGGCGCCGACAGAGATGGCCGCCTCGCTTCGCGTTCCTAGGAAACTATGCAGTTTTTTGTTTTTTTACGTGTTATTTCTTACACTAGTACCCCAGGTCATCTTAGGTTTCTTTACATACAGCCGACAAGAACTACTGAATATAAGATCAGCGTCAACTCACCATCAGTACGACCAAGAATATGTTTTTCGCGACGCGGATCCTGTGCTCTGCCTTACAACCAGTGTAACCGAGTGGATCACATGCAGCGGAAAAAAAAAAAAAAAAAAACGACTCAGAAAAAGAGGGAAACGAAGCGGTCTTCTGGTCAGACTCCGGAGACGGGCACACCGTGCACCACTCCCTAGCATTCTTCTTGCCAATGTCCAGTCTCTTGACAACAAGGTTGATGAAATCCGAGCAAGGGTAGCATTCCAGAGGGACATCAGAGACTGTAACGTTCTCTGCTTCACGGAAACATGGCTAACTGGAGAGACGCAATCCGTAGCGGTGCAGCCAGCGGGTTTCTCCACGCATCGCGCCGACAGAAACAAACATCTTTCTGGTAAGAAGAGGGGCGGGGGCGTATGTCTTATGGCCAACGTGACATGGTGTGATGAAAGAAACATACAGGAACTCAAATCCTTCTGTTCACCTGATTTAGAATTCCTCACAATCAAATGTAGACCGCATTATCTACCAAGAGAATTCTCTTCGATTATAATCACAGCCGTATATATCCCCCCCAAGCAGACACATCGATGGCTCTGAACGAACTTTATTTAACTCTCTGCAAACTGGAAACGATTTATCCGGAGGCTGCATTCATTGTAGCTGGGGATTTTAACAAGGCTAATCTGAAAACAAGACTCCCTAAATTTTATCAGCATATCGATTGCGCAACCAGGGGTGGAAAGACCCTGGATCATTGTTACTCTAACTTCCGCGACGCATATAAGGCCCTGCCCCGCCCCCTTTCGGAAAAGCTGACCACGACTCCATTTTGTTGATCCCTGCCTACAGACAGAAACTAAAACAAGAAGCTCCCACGCTGAGGTCTGTCCAACGCTGGTCCGACCAAGCTGACTCCACACTCCAAGACTGCTTCCATCACGTGGACTGGGAGATGTTTCGTATTGCGTCAGACAACAACATTGACGAATACGCTGATACGGTGTGCGAGTTCATTAGAACGTGCGTTGAAGATGTCGTTCCCATAGCAACGATTAAAACATTCCCTAACCAGAAACCGTGGATTGATGGCAGCATTCGTGTGAAACTGAAGGCACGAACCACTGCTTTTAATCAGGGCAAGGTGTCTGGTAACATGGCTGAATACAAACAGTGCAGCTATTCCCTCCGCAAGGCTATCAAACAAGCTAAGCGCCAGTACAGAGACAAAGTAGAATCTCAATTCAACGGCTCAGACACAAGAGGTATGTGGCAGGGTCTACAGTCAATCACGGACTACAGGAAGAAACCCAGCCCAGTCACGGACCAGGATGTCTTGCTCCCAGGCAGACTAAATAACTTTTTGCCCGCTTTGAGGACAATACAGTGCCACTGACACGGCCTGCAACGGAAACATGCGGTCTCTCCTTCACTGCAGCCGAAGTGAGTAAGACATTTAAACGTGTTAACCCTCGCAAGGCTGCAGGCCCAGACGGCATCCCCAGCCGCGCCCTCAGAGCATGCGCAGACCAGCTGGCCGGTGTGTTTACGGACATATTCAATCAATCCCTATACCAGTCTGCTGTTCCCACATGCTTCAAGAGGGCCACCATTGTTCCTGTTCCCAAGAAAGCTAAGGTAACTGAGCTAAACGACTACCGCCCGTAGCACTCACATCTGTCATCATGAAGTGCTTTGAGAGACTAGTCAAGGACCATATCACCTCCACCCTACCTGACACCCTTGACCCACTCCAATTTGCTTACCGCCCAAATAGGTCCACAGACGATGCAATCTCAACCACACTGCACACTGCCCTAACCCATCTGGACAAGAGGAATACCTATGTGAGAATGCTGTTCATCGACTACAGCTCGGCATTCAACACCATAGTACCCTCCAAGCTCGTCATCAAGCTCGAGACCCTGGGTCTCGACCCCGCCCTGTGCAACTGGGTACTGGACTTCCTGACGGGCCGCCCCCAGGTGGTGAGGGTAGGCAACAACATCTCCTCCCCGCTGATCCTCAACACTGGGGCCCCACAAGGGTGCGTTCTGAGCCCTCTCCTGTACTCCCTGTTCACCCACGACTGCGTGGCCATGCACGCCTCCAACTCAATCATCAAGTTTGCGGACGACACAACAGTGGTAGGCTTGATTACCAACAACGACGAGACGGCCTACAGGGAGGAGGTGAGGGCCCTCGGAGTGTGGTGTCAGGAAAATAACCTCACACTCAACGTCAACAAAACTAAGGAGATGATTGTGGACTTCAGGAAACAGCAGAGGGAACACCCCCATCCACATCGATGGAACAGTAGTGGAGAGGGTAGCAAGTTTTAAGTTCCTCGGCATACACATCACAGACAAACTGAATTGGTCCACTCACACAGACAGCATCGTGAGGAAGGCGCAGCAGCGCCTCTTCAACCTCAGGAGGCTGAAGAAATTCGGCTTGTCACCAAAAGCACTCACAAACTTCTACAGATGCACAATCGAGAGCATCCTGGCGGGCTGTATCACCGCCTGGTATGGCAACTGCACCGCCCTCAACCGTAAGGCTCTCCAGAGGGTAGTGAGGTCTGCACAACGCATCACCGGGGGCAAACTACCTGCCCTCCAGGACACCTACACCACCCGATGCTACAGGAAGGCCATAAAGATCATCAAGGACATCAACCACCCGAGCCACTGCCTGTTCACCCCGCTGCCATCCAGAAGGCGAGGTCAGTACAGGTGCATCAAAGCTAGGACCGAGAGACTGAAAAACAGCTTCTATCTCAAGGCCATCAGACTGTTAAACAGCCACCACTAACATTGAGTGGCTACTGCCAACACACTGTCAATGACACTGACTCTACTCCAGCCACTTTAATCATGGGAATCGATGGGAAATGATGTAAATATATCACTAGCCACTTTAAACAATGCTACCTTATATAATGTTACTTACCCTACATTGTTCATCTCATATGCATACGTTGATACTGTACTCTATATCATCGACTGCATCCTTATGTAATACATGTATCACTAGCCACTTTAACTATGCCACTTGGTTTACATACTTATCTCATATGTATATACTGTACTCGATATCATCTACTGTATCTTGCCTATGCTGCTCTGTACCATCACTCATTCATATATCCTTATGTACATATTCTTTATCCCCTTACACTGTGTATGACAGTAGTTTTTTTTGGAATTGTTAGTTAGATTACTTGCTCGTTATTACTGCATTGTCGGAACTAGAAGCACAAGCATTTCGCTACACTCGCATTAACATCTGCTAACCATGTGTATGTGACAAATAAAATTTGATTTGATTTGATTTGATGTCATTATGGGGTATTGTGATGTCATTATGGGGTATTGTGATGTTATTGTGGGGTATTTTGATGTCATTATGGGGTATTGTGATGTCATTAAGGGGTATTGTGATGTCATTATGGGGTATTGTGATGTCATTAAGGGGTATTGTGAAGTCATTATGGGGTATTGTGATGTCATTATGGGGTATTGTGATGTTATTGTGGGGTATTTTGATGTCATTATGGGGTATCGTGATGTCATTAAGGGGTATTGTGATGTCATTATGGGGTATTGTGATGTCATTATGGGGTATTGTGATGTCATTATGGGGTAGTGTGATGTCATTATGGGGTATTGTGATGTCATTATGGGTTAGTGTGTAGACTGATGAGGGGAAACAATCATTTAAATCCATTTTAGAATAAGGCTGTAACGTAACAAAATGTAAAAAAAGTCAAGGGGTCTGAATAATTTCCAATGCCCTGTACACATACACGTGGCACACTTATGCATGTTTTTTAACAAATCAAATCAAATCAAATCAAATTTTATTTGTCACATACACATGGTTAGCAGATGTTAATGCGAGTGTAGCGAAATGCTTGTGCTTCTAGTTCCGACAATGCAGTAATAACGAGCAAGTAATCTAACTAACAATTCCAAAAAAAAAACTACTGTCTTATACACAGTGTAAGGGGATAAAGAATATGTACATAAGGATATATGAATGAGTGATGGTACAGAGCAGCATAGGCAAGATACAGTAGATGATATCGAGTACAGTATATACATATGAGATAAGTATGTAAACCAAGTGGCATAGTTAAAGTGGCTAGTGATACATGTATTACATAAGGATGCAGTCGATGATATAGAGTACAGTATCAACGTATGCATATGAGATGAACAATGTAGGGTAAGTAACATTATATAAGGTAGCATTGTTTAAAGTGGCTAGTGATATATTTACATAATTTCCCATCAATTCCCATGATTAAAGTGGCTGGAGTAGAGTCAGTGTCATTGACAGTGTGTTGGCAGTAGCCACTCAATGTTAGTGGTGGCTGTTTAACAGTCTGATGGCCTTGAGATAGAAGCTGTTTTTCAGTCTCTCGGTCCCAGCTTTGATGCACCTGTACTGACCTCGCCTTCTGGATGACAGCGGGGTGAACAGGCAGTGGCTCGGGTGGTTGATGTCCTTGATGATCTTTATGGCCTTCCTGTAGCATCGGGTGGTGTAGGTGTCCTGGAGGGCAGGTAGTTTGCCCCCGGTGATGCGTTGTGCAGACCTCACTACCCTCTGGAGAGCCTTACGGTTGAGGGCGGTGCAGTTGCCATACCAGGCGGTGATACAGCCCGCCAGGATGCTCTCGATTGTGCATCTGTAGAAGTTTGTGAGTGCTTTTGGTGACAAGCCGAATTTCTTCAGCCTCCTGAGGTTGAAGAGGCGCTGCTGCGCCTTCCTCACGATGCTGTCTGTGTGAGTGGACCAATTCAGTTTGTCTGTGATGTGTATGCCGAGGAACTTAAAACATTGAGTTGGAGCGTGCATGGCCACGCAGTCGTGGGTGAACAGGGAGTACAGGAGGGGGCTCAGAACGCACCCTTGTGGGGCCCCAGTGTTGAGGATCAGCGGGGAGGAGATGTTGTTGCCTACCCTCACCACCTGGGGGCGGCCCGTCAGGAAGTCCAGTACCCAGTTGCACAGGGCGGGGTCGAGACCCAGGGTCTCGAGCTTGATGACGAGCTTGGAGGGTACTATGGTGTTGAATGCCGAGCTGTAGTCGATGAACAGCATTCTCACATAGGTATTCCTCTTGTCCAGATGGGTTAGGGCAGTGTGCAGTGTGGTTGAGATTGCATCGTCTGTGGACCTATTTGGGCGGTAAGCAAATTGGAGTGGGTCAAGGGTGTCAGGTAGGGTGGAGGTGATATGGTCCTTGACTAGTCTCTCAAAGCACTTCATGATGACGGATGTGAGTGCTACGGGGCGGTAGTCGTTTAGCTCAGTTACCTTAGCTTTCTTGGGAACAGGAACAATGGTGGCCCTCTTGAAGCATGTGGGAACAGCAGACTGGTATAGGGATTGGTTGAATATGTCCGTAAACACACCGGCCAGCTGGTCTGCGCATGCTCTGAGGCGCGGCTGGGGATGCCGTCTGGGCCTGCAGCCTTGCGAGGTTAACACGTTTAAATGTCTTACTCACTTCGGCTGCAGTGAAGGAGAGACCGCATGATTCCGTTGCAGGCCGTGTCAGTGGCACTGTATTGTCCTCAAAGCGGGCAAAAAGTTATTTAGTCTGCCTGGGAGCAAGACATCCTGGTCCGTGACTGGGCTGGGTTTCTTCCTGTAGTCCGTGATTGACTGTAGACCCTGCCACATACCTCTTGTGTCTGAGCCGTTGAATTGAGATTCTACTTTGTCTCTGTACTGGCGCTTAGCTTGTTTGATAGCCTTGCGGAGGAATAGCTGCACTGTTTGTATTCAGTCATGTTACCAGACACCTTGCCCTGATTAAAAGCAGTGGTTCGTGCCTTCAGTTTCACACGAATGCTGCCATCAATCCACGGTTTCTGGTTAGGGAATGTTTTAATCGTTGCTATGGGAACGACATCTTCAACGCACGTTCTAATGAACTCGCACACCGTATCAGCGTATTCGTCAATGTTGTTGTCTGACGCAATACGAAACATCTCCCAGTCCACGTGATGGAAGCAGTCTTGGAGTGTGGAGTCAGCTTGGTCGGACCAGCGTTGGACAGACCTCAGCGTGGGAGCTTCTTGTTTTAGTTTCTGTCTGTAGGCAGGGATCAACAAAATGGAGTCGTGGTCAGCTTTTCCGAAAGGGGGCGGGGCAGGGCCTTATATGCGTCGCGGAAGTTAGAGTAACAATGATCCAGGGTCTTTCCACCCCTGGTTGCGCAATCAATATGCTGATAAAATTTAGGGAGTCTTGTTTTCAGATTAGCCTTGTTAAAATCCCCAGCTACAATGAATGCAGCCTCCGGATAAATCGTTTCCAGTTTGCAGAGAGTTAAATAAAGTTCGTTCAGAGCCATCGATGTGTCTGCTTGGGGGGGATATATACGGCTGTGATTATAATCGAAGAGAATTCTCTTGGTAGATAATGCGGTCTACATTTGATTGTGAGGAATTCTAAATCAGGTGAACAGAAGGATTTGAGTTCCTGTATGTTTCCTTCATCACACCATGTCACGTTGGCCATAAGGCATACGCCCCCGCCCGTCTTCTTACCAGAGAGATGTTTGTTTCTGTCGGCGCGATGCGTGGAGAAACCCGCTGGCTGCACCGCTTCGGATTGCGTCTCTCCAGTGAGCCATGTTTCCGTGAAGCAGAGAACGTTACAGTCTCTGATGTCCCTCTGGAATGCTACCCTTGCTCGGATTTCATCAACCTTGTTGTCAAGAGACTGGACATTGGCAAGAAGAATGCTGGGGAGTGGTGCACGATGTGCCCGTCTCCGGAGTCTGACCAGAAGACCGCTTCGTTTCCCTCTTTTTCTGAGTCGTTTTTTTTTTTTTTGGTCGCTGCATGTGATCCACTCGGTTACACTGGTTGTAAGGCAGAACTCAGGATCCGCATCGCGAAAAACATATTCTTGGTCGTACTGATGGTGAGTTGACGCTGATCTTATATTCAGTAGTTCTTGTCGGCTGTATGTATGTGCCGATGTCCAAAACCATTACAATGGAGCAATATTCCAAAATAGAAAGTCACTGCCACAATATTATGAACACTTTTACCTAATACTGCTTGGAAATATTGTGGGGGGAATTTGAGTTGGAATTGTAGATTCTGTGAACTAGTATGATTGTGTGCAGGGCTCACTTACAAGTGTCATTGGTCTCAAAGGGTTAAATAAAATAAAGTAAATACAAAATCACAGTTTATTACGTGTATCACCTACCTAGTATATAGTAAAGTTAGTTGAGGAGGTTTTGGGGCAGGAGAGTAGGACTGAGGAACTAGGGCCCATATGCAAATACTCCAGAGGATCCCAATAACAATGCTGTGTTCCTGGGGAGCTTCCGAGCAGCATGACATCCCAGAGAGGAGACTCCTTCTGGGGGCAGAGAAGTTCCTGTAAGGCTATTCCAAACCTTATGGAACTGATTGAGCATGGACAGAGTTTGTAAAAGGGTAAAACGACAACAAAAAGAGAACAGGGGCGAGTCGAGGACTTGAAGAGCTCACCTAGAGTGGGGAGGAAGGGTGTAGGACAGGAAGAGGAGGAGAAAAGAGAAGTAAATAGTTTGAGTTTGAATTAACCTGCCATTTTCATAGCATCTTAAGGTAATCATTGTGCTGCCAGCAGGACACTTGGGGGTATGGAATTACAAGCTTGAAGCAGAGTTCTCATTTGATTTTTGTTTGTTCTTCAAGAGAATGGCCTTCAGTTTTGTGTGGAAGTGACATTTGGGGGTGTGGTTTTTGCGTTTTTGCGTTTTTCTGTTTGTTTTGGCCGTGCAGCTATCACATCATATTTAGGTAAAGTGTAACACGTGAATGTTGTGACATATGATGACAGAAGTAGGTGACAATTGGGAAGGAGGAGGTAGGGTCACTAGATGGACTGCAACAGGGGGTGGGGGAAAAACATGTGAGATGTGGAGATGTGTTGTGCTGCATGAGGCAAATGGTGGTCACACTAAATACTGACTGGTTTTCTGATCCACACCCCTACCTTTTTTAAAAAGGTATCTGTGACTATGACTGTATTCCCAGTCATGTGAAATCCATAGATTAGGGCCTAAGGAATTCATTTCAATTGACAGATTTTCTTGTATTTTCTTGTATGAACTGTGACTCAGTAAATCTTTTAAATTGTTCATGGTGCGTTTATATTTTCGTTCAGTGTATATAAGATATGCAGATAATGCTGTTTTGAAGCCTGGCTAGCCCTACATTGGGTGATATCTTTCCAAAAAATGCAGAACTTGAAGTTTAATTGATTGCCCCTCACCTGGCGCCTGCACCGACTCTCCGCACCTTAGCACATACTCACACACACACCCACACAGATATACACTCATCACACACAAACACACACACACACACACACACACACACACACACACACACACACACACACACACACACACACACACACACACACACACACACACACACACACACACACACACACACACACACACACACACACACACACACACACACACACACACACACACACACAAAATAACTGTTGCTACCAGACATTATTATTGCTAAATACTACACAATTCAATCACTTGCCCCCAAATCCCCCCTTCCCCAAAACATGTGTGAATATTTGTTCTTCTATCCTTGTGGGGACCTAAAATCCCACAGAGTCCACACAAGGATAGTAAAACAAGGACAATTCTCACTCGTGGGACATTTCCCACATTTAGGGGTTGAGTTAGGTTTAGAGTTTGGGTTAGAGGTTAAGGTTAATGTTATGGTAAGGTTTAGGGAAAATAGGATTTTGAAAAATTATTTTTCTGTCTCCACGAAGATGGAACAAAACGTGTGTGTGCTTGCATGTATGCATTCATGCATTCATTGGTGTGTGCTTGCATTCATGCGTGTCTGTCACGGTGTTTTTGTCACTGTATGTCAGTGTTGTCCAGTGATTAATCACACACAATGAAAACCAAAACAGCTTTACATCCACCTACTTTACTTTTTGCCACACAAATACAACATGATGTTCTCAAGATGTGTTACAGGTGTCACTAGGTGTACCACACTTGTGTGATGATGAGTGACATTGGCTGAGACCTGAGATAATTCCTAGGCTTTAGCATGGCAGGCTAATACATTATTGTGCAGCAAATTCTACCATCAGAGAGTGTGTGTTTTCTGGTCATAAATGTTTTGAGTGGAAGTTGCCTTTAGGCGCAGATCTAGGATCAGCTTACCATCCCCTCATGCTAACTTTAACCATCAGCGAGAGCAACAACCAAGCTGACCTTAGATCAGTGCCCAGGAGCAACCTTCATCCTGTCATTAGGGTTTGTATCCATCAGATGAAAGACATGAGAGCTCAGTAACGGCTTGCTAACCAACTCTTTTCATCACTCTCACCATCTCTCTCTCTCCTCTCTCTCTCTGACAGGCGTTTTGTTAATGGTCAGCAAGAGAAACACCAAGCTGAACTTAGATCAGTGCCCAGGAGCAACCTTCATCCTGTCATTAGGGTTTGTATCCATCAGATGAAAGACATGAGAGCTCAGTAACGGCTTGCTAACCAACTCTTTTCATCACTCTCACCATCTCTCTCTCTCTCCTCTCTCTCTCTGACAGGCGTTTTGTTAATGGTCAGCAAGAGAAACACCAAGCTGAACTTAGATCAGTGCCCAGGAGCAACCTTCATCCTGTCATTAGGGTTTGTATCCATCAGATGAAAGACATGAGAGCTCAGTAACTGCTTGCTAACCAACTCTTTTCATCACTCTCATCGTCTCTCTCTCTCCTCTCTCTCACTGACAGGCGTTTTGTTAATGGTCAGCAAGAGAAACACCAAGCTGACCTTAGATCAGTGCCCAGGAGCAACCTTCATCCTGTCTCTCAAACCTTTATCAAGATAAAATAAAACAAACGTTTTTAAGGCTATATCATTAACTTTGTGATTAACACTTTACTTCATGTGTTTGGTATTTTGTCCTCTATTTGTGAATGATGTAAGCACTATAAAATGTATTGCTGGTGTTACTATCATACAACATCTCAAGTCCAGAAATGAGAATTCTGCCCGAATGCAAGATCACAAGACTGGCATTGATCTAAGCCTCATATGCCATATTGTTTGCCCCTCTCAATAGCCCTCCACCTTCCCCAAACCAAATCACATCCATTCCACCATGGTGCCTATCTGATACCTCTGTTCTGCTGTTATATTAGATCAAACCTGATCAAGTTCCCCAAGATTCTGATTGAAGGTCAGTTTTGTTCTTCACTCCCAATGGATATGGTTAATTGCATAGTGAAATATTTTGTTGAAACATGTAGCTAGCTAGCTAAACAATTAACCGTAATCCCAAATCACAGGCAGCTAACCAACCAGGTTCAATGTCAATGTTTTTCATTTCTCCAGAAAGTGGAGAGCAACACTTTTGCATTTCTACTACGTGATATCTTTCAAAAATGCTGTTTTAGAAAGGATTATCTACACATACTGACCAGCTCATGTTATAGACAGAAGCATGTTACCAATCCAAACTCATCTCTCGGCATGTCCAGCCCACTCATCTCAGCCAATCATGGCTAGCAGGAAGGTTGCTGACTTTTTCCATATGGCTAAACCAACTAGGCTTGTAATTTCACTATTGAATTTGTTAAAAGTTCACATGTTCCAGAAGGTATTTCTGCCCAAAAATGCATTTTGATAAAAAAGTTTACTTTCAAATATCTCTGTTGTGAAGTAGTGACACACAACATACGCCTAGTTTCCTGAAATTAGTCACAATTTACGAACGCGGACCACCCATTGAATATGCCCAGTGTCATTTTACGTCGGCAAAGAAAAACTATTAAATTGTTGCCAGCAGAAGAGTTAGTCACCAATGCTCTAGATAACATGAAAACAGCCTAACCAGCGCTGCTAGGGTGAGTAAAATGGTCAGAAGTGTTCTCTCATTTGTTTCTGGAAGTAGTTAGCAAGCTAGTCAACTTTAGCCAGTTAGGTTTGTGTGCTTGACTGCCGTTGTGAGGTCAGAACATTCATATCAACCCTCGGCCAGAGCATCCTTATCAACCCTCGGCCAGAGCATCCATTGTGCTCTCTGAATGCTCCAGGAGCAAAACTCTCTGAATCTATGAACGATCCATCTGACTACGCTCTGAATTTATGAAGACCCAGAGAGCACTGAGCACACTCTGGCACTGCAGAGAGAATTTACGAACACACCCTACACGTCACTTTGGTCTAGTGTGCATCTGCACCGCTTCCTCCACAACCACACACACATACAGTACAGCATATTAACCCTCCTTAGTGCTGGTTAATCAATCACTCACTCACAAACACCTGTGTGGGATCCTGGGTTTGGACCAACAAAAAATGCCTTAGGAGTCTCACCTCCTGCCACCATGTCACACCTCATGTAACTTCTTCATACAGGGTATTTCTTCCTGATGCAACAGTATACCAAGTCGCTCGTCTCTATGGTGATCACCTCCCCAGTATGTCCACTCAGTCACATCCAAATGATCTTTGAGAAAGTTCTCTGTGCGGTTGCCTCTGAGTCTCCAACAGTTGACCTCTCTCCACTCTGACACCCAGCTTGCCAAATACCCAAGAGCTTCTGTTGCACGCCCTGCCCGTTGTACTAAAATGAACAAAAAGACAAACATTTCAATATCATCGAACAAACAAAATGTCACCCCTGTGACTAGTGAAAAGTATATTTTTCTGTAGCCCTGCAGGTTACTGTATATTTAGATTGTCATATTTAAGTATTAGTTTGTCTTAGATGTATCACAAAGAGGAACAAGAGGGGGGAAATAGTATATTAATTAGGAAAGGCAAGACCTGATTGAGAGTGGGGAGTGAACCCTTGGGGTTTGTATATAATTGGTTAGTGTCATCAGCATTACTTCTAGACCAGACAACAATACTTGAAGCTGTAATGTGTACTGCTTTCCAATATAGAGGTTTGTCTGTGCTTTAGGAGGACAAGCAATTATAACAGCAAAAAAACTATAATTTACATAATACCATTAGTTTATGGCTAAATTTGCCTTCATCGATAACAACAATTTCTTGTCTTCACCCGGGTTTCTTCTGACCCCTTCTCCTCATTCTTCTCATTGCAGACTTGCCCACCTTATGCATCATATATGCAACTTTAGACAAAGTAGCAGAGCTCCCAGTGATGCTTTGCTGCACCATGTCCACTTGGTGCGGCTGGAGGCCTTCGGGAAATCTGCAATTGCACACACCAAACACATTTTGCTAATACAATAACAAGAGCAGCAAAATCCATTCAGGAAAACATGGGAAGGAGTGACCTGGCAACTGGAGGGTTGGTGGCATGGGCATCAGAGTCTCAAGTGATCTACTGCCGTTGTGCAAGCACTTTACCCCAAAACTTCTCTAAGAGTCCTACACTGTGGCTAACCCTGGCTCTGACCCCAAGTGCTCTCTGTGTACATTTTCAAAATACAATACCACAGTCGTTAAAGCTCTCAGCTGTAAATTAAATGCATCCATTCCAACAGGAAATAGATGACAATAGTGGTGGCGCGGGTCCATTAAAACAATTGGTTTACAGTGAATTCTAATCTCACATGGGGCAAAAACATTTTTTAATCCTTTTTTACAATATTCATCCTGTGGCCACAGACTTCTAATTCTGAGAAGTGAAAGCATACCTGTGAGAGGGGTCATCCTGGTAGTTCTAGGTTTTTATACAGTACCCAATACCAATCGGAGAGTTCATTTGACCAAAGGAAAATAGTAACTGCGTAAATACTGCAAAATAATTGAACCCCTAATCTTAATTTTCAAACTGATGATTGCACTTTTCTTCCCAACAAATGTGAGTCCACTTTGCACTTTTTTTAGGTCCTCCCATGGGAGATTCAAACGTATGCCGCAAATGACAACAGATGTCAGTAATTCAGTGCCTTAACAATGAACGAATTCTCCAGAGCCATATATATACTTGCGATACATACATTTTTATTATCAGAACGTGCCAGTGGACTTCTGGTAAATATGCTTCAGTGTTTGAATCAGGTACAACCATGTTTACCCACCCCCAAATTAATATTTAAGAGCAATTCCCCACCCACAACTTCACACCTGAATGCATAATTTTTAGCAAAGGCTGAAATGTTATTTACTTCCCCAGTCAGATAAACTTCCAGTTTTTGTGTTAAGCTAACCAGCATTGGCTCACTAAACCACCTCCAACTTTCTTCAAACAGGACACAGAAACATACAAATGGTATCGATAAATGCATCTGACTCTGGGGAAGTAGATACATGGCTTCATTGCCAAAAACCCTAACTATTTTTATTCCTTATGTGCGGTCAAAGGTCCAGAAGAGTTGATCTGCAGGTACCATAAAGTCCTCAAGACCTCCAAGAAGGTCTCAGCAACCTCCCGAGGCATCCCGAGAGGCGCAGCGGTCTAAGGCACTGCATCTCAGTGCAAGAGCCATCACTACAGACTCTGGTTTGATCCCAGGCTGTATCACAATCAGCCGTGATTGGGAGTCCCATAGAGCGGTACACAATTGGCCCAGCGTCGTCCGGATTAGGGGAGGGTTTGGCCAGGGTAGGCCGTTATTGTAAATAAGAATTTGTTCTTAACTGACTTGCCCAGTTAAATAAAAACAATGTGGATAGAGGCACCATCGCAGCCACAGCACCAATCACCAAGCTCCAGCTGAAAACAGCCTAACCAGCGCTGCTAGGGTGAGTAAAATGGTCAGAAGTGTTCTCTCATTTGTTTCTGGAAGTAGATAGCAAGCTAGTCAACTTTAGCCAGTTAGGTTTGTGTGCTTGACTGCCATTGTGAGGTCAGAACATTCATATCAACCCTCGGCCAGAGCATCCATTGTGCTCTCTCTCGGATTAGGGGAGGGTTTGGCCAGGGTAGGCCGTTATTGTAAATAAGAATTTGTTCTTAACTGACTTGCCTAGTTAAATAAAAACAATGTGGATAGAGGCACCATCGCAGCCACAGCACCAATCGCCAAGCTCCAAGAGGTGGACCAGAAAATATACAGCACCCGGTGTTTGACCCATCGATGTAAACGCAGCATGCATTCACAAAGCCATGTAACATCAGAGAGTAAGAAGTTGATAGAGGATATGAAAGCAAGAGGCAATTTGCTCCCAATACTGATAAAGTGTTAAGTATAATTGATCCTCTCAGCTGTGTTGTTCTGATACAAGACAGTGGTGACACGAGACAGTGCTGATAGAGACAGTGCTGGTAGAAGTGGATGGAGAGGAAAGCATCACTGCAGGAAAGCATCACTGGGAGCTCTGCTACTTATTTGGATTAACTATTTTTGTAGGAAACTTAAGCAAAAATGGCATTATTTTATTTGATTGTATAATATGCTGTTTTAGACTTTATTACACTGGTCTACATTCAGTTCACATGAACTTATGTCCAAACCCAGGGTCAGACATGTGTGTGTGTGTGTGTGTGTGTGTGTGTGTGTGTGTGTGTGTGTGTGTGTGTGTGTGTGTGTGTGTGTGTGTGTGTGTGTGTGTGTGTGTGTGTGTGTGTGTGTGTGTGTGTGTGTGTGTGTGTGCACGTGCAGAGAGAGTCAGCATGCCAGTCTGCCCTGGTCCCAATAAAACCAGCACTAAGGAAGGCTGGTGACTTGAAAAATGTAGGAGGATGGAAGATCCACGGTATAGGCGTGGAATGCACAGAGATGTCAAAGTGTCTATCAAACATCGTCAAAGAGTAATTATTTTACCCTAAAGCATTTAAGAAAGACATTTGTAGAACAGTATTATGGGGAATGGGAATGAGAGGGCTACTTAGAGCGTTTTGGGAAGGGTTCACAGCAGTGATTGAATGAGGGCATGAGTTGACTGAGAAGACAAAAAACAATAACACAACACACAACACAGTTAGACAAAAGAGCTAAGAATGAGTTAGTCCAAGCAAGGTGTAAAATCATTGATGTGTAATAATGTGATTGTGTTTGTATATGTGGTTGACTATTTAAAATAATGAGTGAAAAATGACATTCATTGAGCCAGTGGATGAGCGGACACATGAGACGTGGCTTCAGTTCATGTCAGGAGAGAGTTGACAATGGTAGTGGAGTGGAGTAGTCATCACCTCTTAGTCAGGGAACAGGAGGGGACTTAGCTGGCAATACAAATAGCAGATACATTCCATTACAACTGTGCCATCATAGGTTTCAACAACAAGTTTGTCCATGAAGATAAACACCCAAGAAACGTTCCTGAATATAACCCTGATCATCCACGTACCTGACGATAACTGCAAGCAGACTGGTGGCACCGTAGGTCCCAGAGCGGGGGGGGGGGAGTTTTTACCCCCTGGGGCCCGGAGTGTTTCCATATCTGTTAACCTACCCAGGACAACTCTGGACCCTATAATGTATGACAGTGATTCATTAGTTGAAAAAAGGTTTTCTAAGGGCTATGATGGGACCAGTTTTTCCTAATCGGGTCACATGGTTTAAAGGAGGATGAGATGAAAAACCTGTCAAACTGCAGCAAACTTATACTTGTTCATATGAATTATATTTAGACTAAATTAGGAGGGAGATTTCCTCTACCCAGACACAGAGAAAACAACTGTACTGGCCGTTGTCGGTGGAAGAAGGTGAGGACCAATGAGCAGTGTGGTACGTGTTCATCTTTTTAATAAAGTAAACTAAACACTGAATAACAAAACAACAAAGAAACAACCGGAACAGTTCTGTCTGGTGTAGACACACAAAGATTGAAAACAACCGGAACAGTTCTGTCTGGTGTAGACACACAAAGACTGAAAACAACCGGAACAGTTCTGTCTGGTGTAGACACACAAAGACTGAAAACAACCACCCACAAAATACAATCAAAAACAGGCTACCTAAATATGGTTCTCAATCAGGGACAACGATTGACAGCTGCCTTTGATTGAGAACCATACCAGGCCAAACACAGAAGTAGAAATTCATAGACAAACTAATATAGACAACCCACCCAACTCACGCCCTGACCATACTAAAACAAAAGACAAAACAAAGGAACTAAGGTCAGAACGTGACAGTACCCCACCCAAAGGTGCGGACTCCGGCCACAAAACCCTATAGGGGAGGGCCTGGGTGGGTGTCTGTCCGCGGTTGCGGCTCTGGTGCGGGACGTGGACCCCACTCCACTATAGTCCTTCTCCACCTCTCTACCCGCCTCCGTGGCCTCTTTAACTCAGCGACCCTCGCCGCCAACCTCGGACTGAGGACCCAAGCCATGGGTCCCAAATGGATGGGAGATTTCGGCAGCACCAGACGGACGGGAGATTTCGGCAGCACCGGACAGGCAGGAGACTCCGGCAGCTCCGGAGTGA
>NC_056454.1:2206291-2223567 GCF_018296145.1 Oncorhynchus tshawytscha | reverse complement strand
GCATGTAGGCCAAGTATTTAAATCAAACTGGACTATGCAATGCAATTTCACAAAGAGTCTGTCATATGAGTGAAAAGTGTATTTTATGTGCATCATTCCTGCCCCGTCAAACCACTTTTTTGTTTCTACGCTCCTCTACGTTTTTCCTTTTTAGCACTGATTCTGCAGATTATAGCAGCTAGTTTGAAGTGTTTTACTTGCATTGCTCACAATATGTAGTTGTCTGAATTCACTTATGGTAAGTTGATCAAAGGGATCCTGATAAGGACAACATGTTATTGCTTTGATCTGGACTCATTGATTGCAGAAGTGGAAGCACCTGTTTACATTTTATATTATTTGTAATGCCTGGCAGGTTGGTGTTCCTTTTTATAAGAGAACAGCCAGCGTGAGCCTCTCCCTGCCACCTCTTGCATCCTAGGACGAGTAGCTAGATGAACCACAGCCCTGGAAAACATATTTTTGTAGTTTTCAACCCGACCATCTAGCCACTGACTCAGTGAGTGCAGTCATTGCCGACCACATACCGTTCACAAGGAGCAACACCAGACGCACTGGGAGCTCAACTGGATCCATCAACTCCTTGGCATTAGTGAGGCTGTGCAAACTGTGTGTGTGGTGAAAACTTGGTTGGCGAAGGTACCAGCTGTGAGAGAAACACCAGCTATGAGACCTGATTACTGTAGCACTGGTGGTACTGAAGTACTGAAACCTTGTTTCATTTCTCAATGACAGCGAATGACCAATCACAGGGAAGAAATGAGTGCCCAGACACTAACTTTTGCTCTACTTGCGAGAAGTAACCCAATGAGATAAGTTAGGACATAAGGATAAGCGTTCGCCAGTTGTTGTTCTGGCCACAGCATCTTTCACAGTAGTTAACAAGTTCTCTCTCTTGGCTTGACCAGTGGAGAAAACTTGGTCTGGACCCCCTTCAGGATATAGCTTGCCACTTCTAAAGATCCCCTTTGGGCAACTGCTTCATGCAACATGTACATAGTTGCAGGCTCCTCTGTTCCTAACTCTTGAACTCAAAGGTTGTAGTTTGATAGCTGCTTTTGGTAGTAGATGTTGGAGTGAATTAGGTTAGGAATGTACATCAGGCCATGCAAATCTGCACAAAAACATGGCAGTCACCGTTGGCCCACTCTGTGTTGTTTTGGAGCTGTGAATATGCTTTCTCAGCTTTCCTGTGGTGCAGCTCACTCTCTGCCAACACCTTCGTCCTCTCGTCTTCTGTGGCTACTGATGACAGTTATTGTAGAATCTATCATATTTAGAGAAAGTATCAGTCCTTGTTTGGCCAAATGTGATATTCTGCTGAGTGAAAATGTCCCGGTAGAACCAGAATTTTGCCGTCGCCATGGGGTTCGTCTCTTTGGCGTCTGTACATTTTGGAGCAGATTAAGATTGGAACTGAGGTACTCTGAGTCCACATCTCCCCTCATCCTAGAATAACAGTTTGACAGTCATGGAAAGGACAACATATGTGGTTTGATGTCCTCTCTCACAGTGAGATGTATGCAGTGTGGTCTGCAAAACTGAAACAGTCATTTCTAAAAATAGGAGTTAACGTTATGATCTATAGACAAAATAATCAAAGAGCATATTGTGTTGGTAAAAAACATGCAAGGGACAGGGAAAACCCTAGTTACCCATTACCTGTCATTCATCTATTTCTTCACCAATTGAATTATTGTGCGCTCGGATTGATTATCACATTGTATGAAAAATGAACATTAGTATTGCATTAGCCTACCTATCACTATGCTTGCCGTTCCATCCGCTAATGAAGACCTAGCCTCAGTATGCCTAACATGCTCTCCCTCTTCTGTCTCTGACCCTTCACCTTGTCCTGACTCAATGCAACCTCCAAGTAGGCCTAACCTTTCCTGAATAACCTGTGCAAAAAACAATGTTATTTGGACACAAATCCATTTACGCGGTGGCCATGGCCCCATTGTGAACATATTTCTGCCCAGTCTGGATGCGCTCAGGCCACTGAAAGAACATAAATTAATGTAAGTTAATATGAATAGCAAGAAAATACAGGGGAACCAATGTAGACAGAAGAGCCACACCCAGCTGCCTTCTTCTCTTCACATTGCGCTGGATTGAAAACACTCACACACACACAGGTTTGCAACATTCTATCAAATCAGTCAGTGAGACTTCTGACCCCCTGACTCTCGCTACTGTCTCACCCTATTATTATTATTATTATTATAATCCTGAAATGGATGCACTGGGATTTGGGAAGCAAGTTCAGGAAGTGAATGATTTAATAAATAAATGAAACACAATACAAAACAAGAAACACGAACAATGCACAGACATGAAACAAAAACAATAACACCTGAGGAAGGAACCAAAGGGAGTGACATAAATAGGTCAGGTAACCAAGGAGGTGATGAGTCAAGGTGAGTGTCATTAAGCGCTGGTGTGTCTGATGATGGTGACACACACAATCAGCATTCTGGTGACTTAGAGGCCAGAGAGGGAGTATATGTGACAAATTCCCCTGCTCATTCCTGGGCTGAGAGGACATAGACACACACACATTCTCCAGGTTTGCAACATTGTATCATTACTGCCTGACCAGGACCTCGGTCCCCATGTCTGTCAATCAACACATTACAACAAGAGCCTTGACAGTTTTGATGATGTTCTCATCAGGGCGCCATCCCACTTTTGACAGTCACAAAGACCCGGGCTCATGTAGTAGTCAGGCACTAATATCTCATTAAGCTACAACAATAAACTGATGCCTGTATAATTCTCTACACCCATCTTACTGAATGTATGAAGTAGGCCACATGTCCCTAACTTGTCTAATATAAGTAGTATGATAAGAAGAAAGATGTGTTGAAGCAATTTATCATCTATACAGGTCTATTAACCCATAACTAACAGTAACAATCAATCAATCAAATGTATTGATAAAGCCCTTTTTATATCAGCCAAAGTCACAAAGTGCTGTACAGAAACCCAGCCTCAAACCCCAAACAGCAAGCAATGCAGGTGTAGAAGCACAATGGCTAGGAAAAACTCCCTAGAATGGCAGGAACCTAGGAAGAAACCTAGAGAGGATCCAGGCCCTGTTGCCAGTCCTCTTCTGGCTGTGGAGATTATAACAGTTCATGGCCAAGTTCAAACATTCATAGATGACCAGCAGGATCAAATATTAATAATCACAGTGGATGTAGAGGGTGCAGCAGGTCAGCACCTCAGGAGTAAAACAATGATGATAGACAATCTGCTTGGATATCCTTGTCTAGCTAACACTATGTGAGTAATGGTCACACACTCCCTCTTTAGACCAGTGCAGCAGGATTGCAACTTCAACTTAGTGTATTATCTGCTTCAACGTGCTTTGAGTGTACAATAACGTGGCTATTCAGTCATTTAGGATCTTATTTAGATCTCACTTGCTCCAAACCGAAGAGAAACTCTGCTTGCTGCTTCTCGTATGGGACTGTGTAGAACTAGCGCTCCTCCTTCAACTTTCCACAATCCCTTCTGCACCTATTGGCACACATTCTTCCCTAATGCAGGAAACAATGTAAAGTTACCTATAGCCATGAATCATCTAGCAACCACTTTTTTAATGTAAAGCCTATTAGCTGATATGTTTTGCTCTTGTTACACAAGAACAACCTAACGTTGTTAGCTAGCTACGTTAGCTAACATGTTGTTCCTCATACCACTTTTTTAATGTAAAGCCTATTAGCTGATATGTTTTGCTCTTGTTACACAAGAACAACCTAACGTTGTTAGCTAGCTACGTTAGCTAACATGTTGTTCCTCATACCACTTTTTTAATGTAAAGCCTATTAGCTGATATGTTTTGCTCTTGTTACACAAGAACAACCTAACGTTGTTAGCTAGCTACGTTAGCTAACATGTTGTTCCTCATACCACTTTTTTAATGTAAAGCCTATTAGCTGATATGTTTTGCTCTTGTTACACAAGAACAACCTAACGTTGTTAGCTAGCTACGTTAGCTAACATGTTGTTCCTCATACCACTTTTTTTAATGTAAAGCCTATGAGCTGATATGTTTTGCTCTTGTTACACAAGAACAACTTAGCTAACGTAGCTAGCTAACAACGTTAACATGTTGTTCCTCATACCACTTTTTTAATGTAAAGCCTATGAGCTGATATGTTTTGCTCCAGTTACACAAGAAAAACCTAACGTTGTTAGCTAGCTACGTTAGCTAACATGTTGTTCATCATACCACTTTTGGACAAGCTCCCCATTTCTTCTTGTCCCTTACGATGATTTTAAGGTTTACCTGCAGCCTGTCTTTCATTGCCTGTCCTTCCATTCCATGAGTTTGTAGAGAGCATACCAAATAATGATGTTTGATGTTTATTTCATTGATTAAAACATTTCTGGTGACATTGCTTTTGTTGAATAAACCTGGGTCAATGGAAACCTGCCTTCAGGTTGCAAATACAAAGCTACCCATAACTTTGCTAGGATATAAAGACGCTTCAAATCAAAACCGAGATGACTGTATTGAAATATATGTACAGTATAGGTTACATAGACATTTTATATGTGAATGATATTGAAACAAAAGTTATATTTATCTATTTGTATGCTGCTGCCTGTAATTCTTGCCTCAGTGGCCAGTTCACCCGTTCAGGAAAATGGTTCGCTCCTACAGACAGTGAGTCACGCAGCCGTGGCATGCTATATAAAGCAGGCAGACAGGCATTGAGGAATTCAGTTACTGTTCGATCGAACTTTAGAATGGGCAAAATGAGTGACCTAGGTGACTTTGATTGTCGGTGCCATGCGTGCCTGTTCCAGGATCTCAGAAACGTCAAGCCTCCTGGGCTTTTCATGCACGATAGTGTCTAGGGTTTACCTACAATGGTGCGAAAAACAAAAAACATTGTCAATGGCAGTCCTGTGGTCGAAAACAGCTCGTTGATGAGAGAGAGGTTGAAGGACAATGGCAAGTTAACAAGTGGGCCACAAACAGGCAATAACGGTGCAGTTCAACAGTGGTGTGAAGAACAGCATCTTTGAATGCACAACTAGTCGGTCTTGTCATGGGTGGGCTATTGCACCAGACGACCACACTGGGTTCCATTCCTATCAGCTAAAAACAAGAAGAAGTGGCTCCAGTGGGTATGAGAACACCAACACTGGACAATTGAGGAGTGGGAAACATCCCACTCCTCATCATGCTGATGACAAAGTCAGGATTTGGCATAAGCAGCATGAGACCATGGCCCCATCCTGCCTGGTGTCAACGGTCGCGGCAGGTGGTGGTGGTGTAATGAGATGGGGAAAGTTTCCCTTGATACCAATTGATCAATGTTTGAACGCCACACCTTGTAGAATCCACTCCCTGAAGAATGCAGGCTGTTCTCTAGTCATAGGGGGGACCATCCCGGTACTAGATGGGTGGATGTACCTAATAAATGGGACACTTTTATTTAAGCATAATAACACCATAACACCATCCCAACCGTGAAGCACGGGGGTGGCAGCATCTTGTTGTGGGGGTGCTTTGCAGCAGGAGGGACTGGTGCACTTCACAAAATAGATGGCATCATGAGGGAAAATTATGTGGATATATTGAAGCAACATCTCAAGACATCAGTCAGGAAGTTAAAACTTGGTCGCAAATGGGTCTTCCAAATGGACAATGACCCAAAGCATAATTCCAACGTTGTGGCAAAATGGTTTAATTAACCTCTTGCTCCTACTTGAGACGCAGACGTCCCATCTAGAGCTCTGGAAATGCAAATGCGCTACGCTAAACGCTAATAGTATTAGTTAAAACGCAAACGTTCATTAAAATACACATGCAGGGTATTGAATTAAAGCTACACTCGTTGTGAATCCAGGCACCAAGTCAGATTTTTAAAATGCTTTTCGGCGAAAGCATGAGAAGCTATTATCTGATAGCATGTAACACCCCAAAAGACCCGCAGGGGATGTAAACAAAATAATTAGCATAATCGGCGCTATACAAACCGCACAATAAAATATAAAACATTCATTACCTTTGACCATCTTCTTTGTTGGCACTCCTTGATGTCCCATAATCAATATTGGGTCTTTTTTCGATTAAATCGGTCCATATATAGCCTAGATATCGATCTATGAAGACTGTGTGATAAACGGAAAAAATAGCGTTTCATAACGTAACGTCATTTTTTAAAAGTAAAAAAGTCGACGATAAACTTTCACAAAACACTTCGAAATACTTTTGTAATGCAACTTTAGGTATTAGTACACGTTAATAAGCGATAAAATTCATCAGGAGGCGATGTAAATTCTTTTGGTGGTCGTCTGGAAAA
The DNA here is from genome assembly GCF_018296145.1 of Oncorhynchus tshawytscha. NCBI lineage: Eukaryota > Metazoa > Chordata > Actinopteri > Salmoniformes > Salmonidae > Oncorhynchus > Oncorhynchus tshawytscha. Next base: position 2,217,241 of record NC_056454.1, on the reverse strand, counting down.
AATGTCCGGAAAAAACTCAACCAATACATCCAGTTGGAGGTCGGAGGGAATCGGTTCCCTTGGGTCGGTTCAACCAAGAATCAAATCCGAAGCAAATGAGAAGACTCTAGACATCCTGTGGAAGCTGTAGGTACTGCAACCTCGGCCTCATTTAATACGGTTCACCTTTAACAATTCCTGGAAGTGGCGCATGGATATTTTTTTCCATTTTCAGTGATCAGATTTTCCTGCGCTTTTCGATGAAACAGACGCTCTGTTATAGTCACAGCCGTGATTTAACCAGTTTTAGAAACGTGAGAGTGTTTTCTATCCACACATACTAATCATATGCATATACTATATTCCTGGCATGAGTAGCAGGACGCCAAAATGTTGCGCGATTTTTAACAGAATGTTCGAAAAAGTAGAGGGTCGACTTATTAAGAACCACAAAGTCAAGGTATTGGAGTGGCCATCACAAGCCCTGACCTCAATCCTATAGAACATTTGTGGGCAGAACTGAAAAAGCGTGTGTGAGCAAGGAGGCCTACAATCCTGACTCCATTACACCAGCTCTGTCAGGAGGAATGGGTCAAAATTCACCCAAATTATTGTGGGAAGCTTGTGGAAGGCCACCCAAAATGTTTGACCCAAGTTAAACAATTTAAAGGCAATGCTACCAAATACTAATTGAGTGTATATAAACTTCTGAACCACAGGGAATGTGATGAAAGAAATAAAAGCTGAAATATATCATTTTCTCTACCATTATTCTTACATTTCACATTCTTAAAATAAAGTCATGATCCTAACTGACCTAAGACAGGGAATGTTTACTAGAATTAAATGTCAGGAATTGTGAAAAACTGAGTTTAAATGTATTTGGCTAAGGTGTATTAAAACTTCCGATTTCATCTGTATGTCTCCTGATTCAAACCCAATCGATCTTGTTTGGCATCAACTGAAAACATTCATCCGTAACTCTGCTAAGCCAACAAACAAAAATGAACTGGTGAAGGCCATCAAGAGGTTTTGGCTTGATAAAAAACATGTTTTCAAAAAAACATGTTTTCAGCCTCCAGCTGTCCATCACTACAGTAAATAAAAACACAGCATCACTCTCTGCCTCATGACCTCAAACTGCACCATTTAGTTTCTCTCAGTCGCCCACATGCACTTAACATATGGATAATAAAGCATTTTAAGTATATTGAAGGTAGAAGCCGCTTCTTAATGAGTTCTGAGAGCCGATCTGTTAACGAACGATTATTATTATTATTAACCCTGCATTATAATGATATAAAAGCCCCTTGGGTATTCTCACAGACCAGATTTGCCCAAACGAAAAATGCCCCTTAGATATTAATTTAGAATCTGCCAATCCTGGAAACGTTGTTTGCAGAATTCCCAGCCCGCTACGCTTGTGAAAAACAAAATGGCTCCAGCTGTCCATCACTACTGTAAATAAAAACACTGAATATTTAATACGGCTCTTATATATAATTATAATGCAGGGTTAATAATAATAATAATAATAATACAATTTAATAATTGTTGGTTAACAGATCGGCTCTCGGAACTCATTGAGAGGCGGCTTCTATCTTTAATATAATCATTAGTCAGAAGGTTAAACCCATAGGTTTAGGCCTGCAGTAGGTTATAATATACAGAAAATTGCGTGTCAATTCATAAACTATGTGCCATGGAATCGCAAATCACATCACAAATCTCTTCCTGTAACGTGTGCGCTGAGAGTCGGGAAGCAAGTACAGGGAGTGAGTGTTTTAATAAATAAACAAAACAATAAACACGAAACACAAACAAAGCACTGACATGAAACAGAGTAAATAACACCTGAGGAAAGAACCAAGGGGAGTGACAGATGTAGGGAAGATAATCAAGGAGGGGATGGAATCCAGATGAGTGTCATGAGGCGCAGGTGTGCAAGACGACAAGTATGAGGGATAATCAGCAGCCTCATGACCTAGAGGCCGGAGAGGGCGTATATGTGACACCAACTATTTTGCAATCTAAATGGCACAGCTGTCAATTCTTTGGTCCTTAAATGAAATTAGTATATATTTTCTTTTAACTAATTTTGGTCGTTTAATGCAGCGCCGACAGACAAGTTCCTTACTTTTTTTTCAAAAATTGCAACCAACTTTCTATGACTTGTTTCAAAAATAACATTTTGGAGATGATTTCTTTTCAAATAACTGAAAGTGAGCGATTGTAATCTGAATAAAGGGACGAGACATTCTTACTAATTTGTAAATAAAGCCAGCCTGGAGAGACTCACAGACTGAAACGCCTCCATTAATTGACACAGTTTAGACTACCGATAGAACCGCCTTCTAACTCCCCCTTGTGATAGTGTGGTGCAATGACAGAATGCCACCATCTACCACTAACGGTCGCGGCATAAGCTCGTAACTTTTGAAATAAATATTAAGAGTAACATTGTTAGGGTACAGTGGTTCTTCCTTCACATTTCTGTTAAATATTCACTTTCTGCTTCACACTTTTCAAATGTCTATTATTTTAAGATGAATATCTAATGTGCCGAATACATCGGTCAATTCAGAAGGGGAGAAATAAACAGTTATTATAACTGGGCTAGCACTGCCTAGAAGTCCACTGTCATTGGAATGTTCTATCCATAAGATTTCTGGCACCTGACAAAAAATAGACGAGGAGGCAGTGTCAGACCACCACTCCTCTTGGGGGAGGTTGAATTTCGTTGGTTTAATATCTCATCGTTTGTGATATCAACGAAAACTCTGTCGGGAGTACAGTAGATTGTAGCCTTAAGTTTAGTTAATAAGAGAAAATCATATTGGTTAGGGGTAAGTCAAGTCCCGTACAATGCTTTAACCTTGTCATACTTCAAATGATCCATAAAGGGACCACTCAATACTTTTTACATCACTTACGTGCGCCTACGTGTGGGTGTGCAAGTTCTATATTATTATAATTTTTTATGCTGTTACTTCATCAGATCTCTATGTAACGGCTTTCTTCCTGGGAAGGAGAGGAGGACCAAAATGCAGCGTGGTTAAAGTTCATGGTTCTTTAATAAGAGAAACTTAACATGAACAGAATACAAAACAATAAACGTGGCAAAACCGAAACAGTCCTAACTGGTGCAAAAAACACAAAGACAGGAAACAACCACCCACAAATCCCAACACAAAACAGGCTACCTAAATATGGTTCCCAATCAAAGACAATGACTAACACCTGCCTCTGATTGAGAACCATATCAGGCCAAACATAGAAATATACAAACTAGACACACAACATAGAATGCCCACCCAGCTCACATCCTGACCAACACTAAAACAAGGAAAACACACAAGAACTATGGTCAGAACGTGACAGTACCCCCCCCCCAACCTAAACCTATAGGGGAGGGTCTGGGTGGGCATCTGTCCGCGGTGGCGGCTCTGTTGCTGGACGTGGACCCCAATCCATCATTGTCTTAGTCCACCTCCTTAGCGTCCTTTGAGTGGCGACCCTCGCCGCCGACCTTGGCCTTGGAACCCTAACAAAGGGCCCCACTGGACTGAGGGGCAGCTCCGGACTGAGGGGCAGCTCGGGACTCAGGGGTAGCTCAGGACCGAGTTGTAACTTATGACCGAGGGGTAACTCAGGACCGAGGGGTAGCTCAGGACAGAGGGGTAGCGCAGGACCGAGGGGTAGCTCAGGATCGAGGGGTAGCTCAGGACCGAGGGGTAGCTCAGGACCGAGAGGTAGTTCAGGACCGAGAGATAGCTCAGGCTGGTTGACGGCTCTGGCGGATCCTGGCTGAATGGCGGCTATGGTGGCTCCTGGCCGACTGGCGGCTCTGGCGGCTCCTGGCTGACTGGCGGCTCTGGCGGCTCCTGGCAGACTGGCGGCTCTGGACAGGCGGGAGACTGGCGGCTCTGGACAGGCGGGAGACTCTGGCGGCGCTGGACAGGCGGGAGACTCTGGCGGCTCTGGACAGGCGGGAGACTCTGGCGGCTCTGGACAGGCGGGAGACTCTGGCGGCTCTGGACAGGCGGGAGACTCTGGCGGCTCTGGACAGGCGGGAGACTCTGGCGGCTCTGGACAGGCGGGAGACTCTGGCGGCTCTGGACAGGCGGGAGACTCTGGCGGCTCTGGACAGGCAGGAGACTCTGGCGGCTCTGGACAGGCGGGAGACTCTGGCGGCTCTGGACAAGCGGGAGACTCTGGCGGCTCTGGACAGCTCTACTTGGCCGAGGACACGCACCTCAGGGCGAGTGCGGGGAGCTGCCACCGGAGGGCATGTGCGTGGAGGTGGTACTGGATAGACCGGACCGTGCAGGCGCACTGGAGCTCTTGAGCACAGAGCCTGCACAACCTTACCTGGTTGAATGCTCCTGGTCGCCCTGCCAGTGCGGCGAGGTGGAATAGCTCGCACTGGGCTGTGCAGGCGAACCGGGGACACCATGCGTAAGGCTGGTGCCATGTACGCCGGCCCAAGGAGATGCACTGGAGACCAGATGCGTAGAGCCGGCTTCATGACATCTGGCTCGATTCCCACTCTAGCCCGGCCAATACGAGGAGCTGGTATGTACCGCACCGTGCTATGCACCCGCACTGGGGACACCGTGCGCTCCACAGCATAACACGGTGCCTGCCCGGTCTCTCTCGCCCTCCGGTAAAGCACAGGAAGTTGGCACAGGTCTCCTACCTTGCTTCGCGATGCTTCCTGTGTGCCCCCCCAATACATTTTTGGGGCCGACTCTCGGGCTTCCATCCACGCCGCCGTGCTGCCTCCTCATACCAGCGCCTCTCCGCCTTCACCGCCTCCAGCTCTTCTTTGGTACGGTGATATTCTCCTGGCTGTGCCCAGGGTCCTTTACCGTCCAACTCGTCCTCCCATGTCCAGTCCTCCTTGCGCTGCTCCTGCTGCCTGTCACCACACCGCTTGGTCCTGTTGTGGTGGGTGGTTCTGTAACGGCTTTCTTCCTGGGAAGGAGAGGAGGACCAAAATTCAGCGTGGTTAAAGTTCATGGTTCTTTAATAAGAGAAACTAAACATGAACAGAATACAAAACAATAAACGTGGCAAAACCGAAACCGTCCTAACTGGTGCAGAAAACACAAAGACAGGAAACAACCACCCACAAATCCCAACACAAAACAGGCTACCTAAATATGGTTCCCAAACAGAGACAATGAATAACACCTGCCTCTGATTGAGAACCATATCAGGCCAAACATAGAAATAGACAAACCAGACACACAACATAGAATGCCCACCCAGCTCAAGTCCTGACCAACACTAAAAGAAGGTAAACACACAAGAGCTATGGTCAGAACGTGACACTCTAGGAACGTATTATACAAATATTATGTTACTTTAGCTCTAGTAACACATTATACAGTTGTGTCACATTACAAATTCCTCCTCTACACTAGTGTTCTATTCATACAGGGGTTTAAATATTCACTCTAGTGTTCTGTTTAACAACATATTCCGGAATAGTACTTTCTCCTTTCATATCTCCACATACAAAATAACGTTATACCATCAAACTCCACTGATGAGTCATGTTTTCCTCATGTAATTTAAAGTCATGTTACCCTCAGAGGCATGTTATCCTTGTTCCTAATGAGACATGTTATTATGTTATATAATGTCATCATGTTATCGAGACATGTTATCCTCTGAGACATGTTACGTGTCTGATTTCTGAGACATGTTATCCTCTACCTATAGATCCAATGGGCGGTGGTGGAACAGAACCTTAGATAACATTACAGATTGAAAAGCTCACAGAACTGGTTGTGGCTTTCATTCACCACTTTCACACTTGACCTAGTCCCCTGACAGCTCTCATTCACTCAGTATATAGCTGAATTCACTCAATTTATAGCTGCATTTCAATCTCTTATTATCCAAATTTCAATCAGCTTATTATCCATTTGAATCGTTATAGCTACATTTCAATCAAATTTTCTCATATTTCTTTTAGACTTACATAGTTTTCAACAGCGGAGATTTGTATAAACCTTGCTGTCTGTCTCCGACATTTATAACATTGTTTCAAATTTGATCTCCAGCTGTCCCATAGTAATGAATGTATCGGCAGTCGGGATGTGACAGACAGGTAGGCATCTTTTCTCAGCCATTCTAAATCATGAATGAGCACCATTTTTATGGATATGTACAAAGAACTATCAATAGAAAACAGGTCAAATGAAGTGCAGGTAGTTTTTTTTCTCCAGATTCAGTTTGAAAAGATTGTGTTAGTTGTGTTGTTGGCTAGCACTTGAACAACAGTGTCCTGACGAGAGAGTATATTTTCTATGCCAGGTCGAATCGCGCTTCATTAGCTCATTGTTATGGATGTGTCCTAATAAATGTCTATAGAAAACAACTTAAACAACTGCAAATACAGCTACTTTGTTGTCATTCTGGCTGCACTGTTTGACATAATTGTAAGTTAGCCGTAGTTGGCTAGCTAGCAAGCAAAGGATAAGAATGTTGCCAGCCACTATGGCAGTGAAACATTTTGAACGAACTACTGGATACAAAACAAAAAGACTGAACGACCTGGTCGAGTCTTTGTCAACCAAACCAATAGATCGAACGACCATCCGGCTTGGGTATTAAACCCTAGATTTTTTTCGGGACTGTATCTTGTGGAAGGATGAAATAGTATGAATAAATTCATCAAAATAAAGTTTTTAATTAAAATATATAAATCATTATTTGAATATGTTAGAGACTTTGTCTCGGGCCTAACAACACTTCGATATATATCCTCCAAACACCGGCTTCTCTTTATCACTTAAAAAACGCAAGGTACTGTGTATCTACACGGTAGAATTCAATAGTTCATTATTACATGTTCTCTGTTTGACTACCTTTGAACGCAAAAGCTGAAAATATTATTGGCATTGTTGAATTCGAATTTCATAATGGCAAGCTAGGACTGATGGTTTGGTAACCTAAACAAGTCTTTTTGTTTTGGTTACCACTGCAAATATTGTAGCTATTTAGGAAACTTTCTAGCTACTTCAGTGGATTTTGAACACAGAGAGCAGAATGTTCATTTCTCTACCATAAGCCGCCTCCAACGTTGTTTTAGAGAATTTAGAGAATACGTCCAACATGCCTCACCACCACATACTACATGTAAAGCTTTGTGTGGGCGAGGGGTTTGCTGATGCCAATGTTGTGAATAGAGTGCCCCATGGTGGCGGTGGGGTTATGGTAGGGGCAGGCATAAGCTACAGACAATGAACAAAATTAAATTTTATTGATGGCCGTTTGAATGCACAGAGATACCGTGATGAGTTCCTGAGGCCCTTTGTCGTCTCATTCATCCGCCGCCATAACCTAATATTTCAGCATGATATTGCTGATATGCTCTGGATTGACGTGTACAACAGCATGTTCCAGTACTGCTAATATCCATCAACTTCGCACAGCCTTTGAAGAGGAGTTGGACAACATTCCACACGCCACAACCAACAACCTAATTTAGCTCTATGAGCTCTATGCGAAGGAGATGTTTCGTGCTGTATTACTCAAATGGTGTTCATAACAGATACTGACTGGTTTTCTGATCCATGCCCCTACCTTTTTTTAAGGTACACAAAAGTATGTGGACACCTGTTTGTTGAAAATCTCATTCCAAAATAATGGGCATTAATATGGAGTTGGTCCCCCCTTTGCTGCTATAACAGCCTCCACTCTTCTGAGAAGGCTTTCCACTAGATGTTGGAACACTGCTGCAGGGACTTACTTCCATTCAGCCACAAGAGCATTAGTGAGGTTGGGCACTGATTTTGGGCAATTAGACCTGGCTTGCAGGTGCCATTCCAATTCATCCCAAAGGTGTTTGATGGAGTTGTGGTCAGGGCTCTGTGCAAGCCAGACAAGTTCTTCCACACCGATCTCGAAAAACCATTCTGTATGGACCTTGCTTTGTGCACAGGGGCATTGTCATGCTGAAATAGGAAAGGGCCTTCCCCAAACTGTTGCCACAAAGTTGGAAGCACAGAATTGTCTAGAATGTCATTGTATTCTGTAACGTTAAGATTTCCCTTCACTGGAACTAAGGGGCCTAGCCCGAACCATGAAAAACAGCCACAGACCATTATTCCCCCGCCACCAAACTTTACAGTTGGAACTATGTATTCTGGCAGGCAGTGTTCTCCTGGCATCCGCCAACCCCAGTTTTGTCCGTCGGACTGCCAGATAAGAAGCGTAATTCATCACTCTAGAGAACACTTTTCCACTTCTCAAGAGTCCAATGGTGCCGAGCGTTATACAACTTCAACCTAAGCTTGGCATTACGCAGTGTGATCTTAGGCTTGTGTGTGGCTGCACGGCAGGGCATGGAAACCTATTTAATTTAACTCCCAACAAACTGTTTTTGTGCTGACGTTGCATCCAGAGGCAGTTTGGAACTCGGTAGTGAGTGTTGCAACCGAGGACAGATGATTTTTACGTGTTTCAGCACTCAGCGGTCGAGTGCTGTGAGCTTGTCTGGCCTACCACTTCGGGGCTGAGACGTTGTTTCTCCTAGACATTTCTACTTCACAATAACAGCACTTACAGTTGACCGGGGCAGCTCTCGCAGGGCAAAAATTTGATGAACTGACTTGTTGGACATTTGGCATCCTATGACGGTGCCACGTTGAAAGTCACTGGCTATTCAGTAAGGCCTTTCTAATGCCAATGCTTGTCTATGGAGATTGCATGGCTGTGTGCTCAATTTTATACACCTATCAGCAACAGGTGTTTCTGAAATAGCCAAATCCACTCATTTGAAGGGGTGTCCACATACTTTTGGTGATGGAGTGTATCAGTGACCAACAGATGCATATCTATATTCCCAGTCATGTGAAATCCATAGATTGGGGCCTAATACATGTATTTCAATTGACTGATGTCCTTATATGAACTGTAATTCAGTTGCATTTATATTTTTGTTCCATTTAGCTTGCTAACAAACACACCAACCTAAACCTTTTGGGCAATTCCACGATAACGGAATGACACTTTGACTCAAAATGTGGAAAAAGTCAAGAGTTCTGAATACTTTCCGAATGACCAGTGTATCCTAAAAGCTAGGCTGTACCTCTTCTCTACTGCCTTTCAGACTTTGGGTCACCTTAAATCATAGGACAGGCTCATTGTAGGGCTGAAATTAAATAAATAAAATAAATTATTGGATGAATGAAAAGTAAACACATGGAACATTATGTGCTGATACATTTAAATGTGCTTCATTTCAGCCATTACAATGAGCCATCTTTCCTCCACCAGAATACAGAACAGCACAGAGACGAATAGCCACACTTGCCAAATATGGTAGGAAATATAGTGTTGGTGCCTTTAAATTATATGATCTATTAACCATCTACAAACATATTGCACAGCCCAAATAACAGATCTAATAGAAACCTTGACAACCGCAGCGTCTCTTCTCAATATGCAGATTTCCACAACTATCTCCCGGCCTGCAGCACGGGCAGGAAGCTGTGTCTAAATGCACAAAATTAAAGATCTGTGTTTCTTCCACCGTTATAATCAAGCGCTTTTCAATATGCAAACAACTTCCAGAAAGAAGGTTTCCGATTAAATTTGGTGAAAATAAATAAAAGATGAATAAAAAGGGAAAGGGGGGGGCACTCAAATCGATGTTGTGAAGTGTAAACAGGCCTAGCGGTGGCCATGAAGGTGACGGGAGGGGTGTGAAATAAAACGGTCAGAAATATCGCAATATTTATCTTGTTCCATAAGAAGATCCCTGTGCCGGCCTCTGACTTAGCATGAAGCTGTTTCTGTGTGTGTTTTTAGTGAGTCTCAGGTCTGAAGACATACGTGGCAAAATGAAGATGGGGAGAATTGAGGAGAATTAAACAGTTATTGAGCTGTTATTTGTTTTCTTATCCTCCTTTCTTTCATCCTTCTCTCAGTCTAATAATATGAGAGCAAAGGTCTTGCTCTGTGATGTGTCAGCTGTTGGCCACCAATTTCAGTTTAACTACCATCTACCTAAACCATACCACTCCCTAAACCATAATTCCTTGTCCGTACCCATACACTTTCTCCCTCACCTGTGTCCCTTCAGCCATATCCCCTTCTTCCCTATCAATACACACATGATGTAATTGTCACACGTCTCCCAGCCTGGTCTCATTACAATGGAGTTTATGCCTTAATCTGCACAAGAAGGATTGTCAAGGTGTTTTAGTGGTTATCTTCAATGCCTTCTCTCTCCCCCGTAATCCCTCAACAAATGTCCCTGCCTCTTCTCCGTGCTTTCTCCCACCTCACAATCTGTACATAGTCCCCATACAGATGACACACTGACAGACAGGCATGGTATTCTGTTGCCTGGCTCTCTTCACCCCTCCACGCAGGGACACAGGTCTAAGTTCTGCCCTGTCCTTGGACCAGGGGAGATGTATGTCAGAGTGTATCTGAGGCGCTGGGCAGGGAAACACAGTAAGGGGATAGATGGAGAAAATGGGAAAGACAGGACTTACACTTGTCTTCCCAAACTAAAGAATGTGGACCAATAGGCGACCATTTATCTAAAGTATTGTGTTTTAAATTATTATATTGTATACCCTCATAATTCATGCATTTATTTCGTAAACATTTCTGATACCTTGTATAGACAAAAATACTAATTATATTGTTCTATCATTTAGAGATAATTGAGGGAGGGGTAAAATATACAAAACAGGCCCAAAACATGTTGTGGACTTTGGAGAAAAGGGCAGGAAGATGGGGAGTTAGCTTTTCAACTTAGCATTTTTATTGACTCTGGGAAAACAAAATAAAGCGCTCTCTACGAGTGAGAGAGCGTGCACTCGGCGACAGCCATTCAGGCCTTTGGAGCCCCCATTGTAGCACTTTGAAATGAATGAAAGGACACCCCACTGGTGGAAATCCACTGGAACAGCCCTGCGACAGGCACACAACTGTTCCCCT